>NC_090830.1:135833324-136095824 GCF_028021215.1 Eschrichtius robustus | reverse complement strand
AATTATAGCCAACTTAAAAAAAGAAGCTTAACATATGACAGCGACTCAGCTGGAACCCTGGAACACATACCGCACGCATCTTTGATCTTCCGCATCACATTAAATAACAAAGACCAGAGGACTTGAGATATGTACCAGATAGGCTGTGTTTGATCACAGTAAAAGGCTTTGCCCCATTCCGGACTATGGATTGCATCCTTGATTTTTCTTCCCTCCACCCCGCCCCCCCCCCACCCCCCGCAAAGAAGGGTGTCTTTTAAGTATGTCTGATTCTTTTAATTAGATCATTACTGCTATTGTAATGTTTACTCCAGTATAATCTCTTATGAATAGCATGGGGCTTTTTAACAGTGGTGGTGATTGCTGCCCCTGATATCTTTGGGGAGAATACATTGAAATCGTTAGGTCTGAATAATAAATATGGCTGCCTTCACCACCACCCCCCCCCACCACCACACACACAAATTGGTTGAAATCACTTTTGAAAAATACCACCATTTCTCAGGAAATGAGCTATGTGAGAGCCAGCACATACGCTGTGTTATGTGTGTACATGCGTGCGGGCCACAGAGAAACGTGGTGTAGAGCGTCTGTCTGTGTTTGAAACATACGAGAGTTTGTACGGCAATAATCTGAAGGGTTTGAAAAGAAATACTTGAACCTGCTACTTGATCCTGATCTAGCAAGCGGCATCACTGAGATCTCTCCCTTTCTCTATTGCCAAGAGTCTTACTTTCCCTTTCCTTCTTTTGCTCCTTTCCTGCTACCATAAGTCTATCTATGACGCCCTTCTTGCGGTTTTTTTTTTTTTTTTTTAATGCACTCTTAACTTCAGTTTGATGAATCTGGGCCATCTCTGGCTTTGGCAGTGGTCAACTGGCTGCCTAGTGATATAGCTGGAGTGCTTTGTAAATGTGCGAAGAACATACCAGGGAGCACTTCCTCCACGCTGGGTCCCCGTGCCGTTAAGTGTAACTTAAGACAGTGATTTGTTTGTAAGAGCTGCTGCACATTTTTAAAATAAGGTGGCTCCTGGTTTCAAATAAATAGCTATTAAAGGAGGTAAATACGTTAAATGATAATTTTCAAAGGCAATAATTAGTATCATCGATCTCTTCCAATATACATATTGATGATGTGAGTAATGGTGGAAAGCCTGGTTTATTTGTTTCTAGTGAAAAACAGCATGATTTTATTTGGGGAAACTTGAGCACTTAGGCTTAGGCAACTGGACAATTATGAAAGAGGCTGTTCTCAGTGTGCGTAAGGTAACTTCCACGGCCCTGCCTCTTAAAGGATGTTAAATAATAAATAACTTATTAAAACATGTTCAATGTAATAATGGTCTTTTTCATGAATTGTTGTAAAAGAGAGATTAGAAAAGTAGGGGAGGCAGCCTTCAGGGGAAAATAACGGGAATTTCTAGCAGTAGAGTTTTGTAATGGTTCTATATTTTTAAAATGTGCCTGTACTCCATTCACAGTCATTTAAGTGCTTAAATAAGCACAATAAATGAAAATAATTTACTGCTTTGCAAACAGAAAATTGGGCAGAAAAGTAATTTTGAATAGCGAGTCGGCTTGCAATCTTCGATGATTTGGGACCCTGTAAAATGCAACTGACACGGCTGTTCATTAAGCTCGTCGTTATTGAGCCTTCTTCACTTTCATTAGCGATTAATTCAGACAGATATTTAACTTAATAAGGTAAGCAAATAAACAAAAAATCGCTTTCTGTGCCTTAAGGTATTTTAGACCCCTAATTGCTTTTGTGCACTAATTATCAAGATTAACACCTTACATTTTCTCACTCTGTTTCACCTTGCAAAAAAAAAAACACAAAAAAAATGCCACCAGGGTATTTTGAAATCTTTTAAGTGGGAAGTGGGAAAGGGTTAAGGATTTTCCTTCCTAAGACAAAATGACCACCCACCAAAACGAGAGACTCCAGCGAAGTTGTGCGTGGATTTTTTCAAACGTTAGCTGAGCGAGGAAGCCACACACATCTGTACCGAGAGACTAGAGCTTGAATGGAATTCTAAGCCAGGAAACGAACGGTCCTGTCACAGGGATAAATCAGACTTCGAGAAGGAGTTGGTGGGCTGTGCTTCGGCTTCACTTATCAGGTCTCCGGCTACATTTTTGAAGCAGCATTCATCAAAGATTCAGTGTTTGGCTGTTGTATTGAACTTAAGTCGATATTAACTTAAGATCCGAGGTAGTTATTAACACTTGGCAATCAGTGACAAACCCCTTGCAGGTCCTTTAATATTTACTGTAATAATATTCATAATGGAGTCATTCAGTATTCACGTGGATATAATACGTAATTCCATTGTAATTTAGCATGAATTAATGTCCACTTGTTGCAGCAGATTATAGTATAGGAAACAATTTCTGATAAGAGACACCAGTGTAATTTAAGGAGGAATCTGATTGTAATTTGAATAATGAGATGCATTGCTTCCTGTCGCCAAGCCTCTGCCCTCACCCCCATCTCCCTGCACGCATGTGAGCCCAGAGGACTCTTACACACCCCACACGTGCACACATGTGCACACACACACTCATGGGGTATGTGGAACTGCATGGGTCTTTGTAAACATTCAAGCGTTTGGAATCCTTTTCTAGATCTTACTTGCAAATGTTAAAGTTTGTCACTCCCAGAGCTTTATTGCCACTGCAGTACCCACCTGAGCTGCAGATCAGTCTCTTTCTCAGAAAAACAAAACAAAGCGTTGTTGTAAGACAGTTATCCTTTAATATAGAGGCAACTATTTTTTAAGCGACAATTACAACGGGACTTTAAAAATAAAAGCAAATGCGCATTAATCTCTTTATCTATCCATCTACCCCCCCCCACCAATATCTATCTAATCTTTTTGCCTACCCAGCTAGCTAACTTAAAACTGACCCTCCAGAGGGGCCACCTTGGAAAGCTAAGTGGTGAAGGTGCTGAAGTTGGACTCGGTGGCCAGCTTGTGCTATGCCCCTGAAATTACTCTTCAGCTTCGGATTGCTAATTGCTACTTGCTGGTGTTGTAAAAAGTCAGGAAGCTCCACCACCCCTCCGACTTGAACTTGATACCATATTTCACTCCTTCTTGTAGCATTAGGGGATTTAAAACCTCCTTTTCCTTTAATTCTTTTCTTTCTTTAATGGGTGACTGGATAAATTCAGTGGTGGATTTTTGTGACACTAAAACAGCAGATAAGTGTATGATGCACTCCTGCTATGTGATTTAAAAATCCCTCACCATATGTTTTCTCACTGGAATGCCTCGTCTTGCAAAATTACAGGAACCGAAGCTTAAAAACACAATTAGGTAGTTTAAAATGAAGTATTAAAGAAATACTGCATATATTCCGATGCCTGACATGTTTTCTTCCTCTCGTCTTTCTTGGTTTTGTTTTATTCTTGGAGTATTCAAAAAGCCTCTGCTGTATTTGATTGTTACACTAATCATGCCCCATATTTTTCGGATTATGTTATATAGGCTGTGGTTAAATTAGAAATGAAAGGGTGAGCTACCAGACTTCTTGTCATAAGAGCGGCTTTTACATTGTTACAGAAAATGCAAAAAAAAGGTGTTTTGCGTTGAAGGGTCCCTCGCTTATTCTGTGCTGCTTAATGTATATGAGCAGACAAGGAAAGCAATTTGTAGAAATGTTTTTTGCAATATTTTGAAAATTACCGCACCCTCTCCATCCTCTGAGGGGAAAATGAAAGAAAACTAAATACACAATACATAAATATAGTTGGATCCTAACAGCTTCCTCCGCTTTTCCTGGCTTTCGGAGTTCCTTCTTACGAAACACGCACACATGCGCACAGGGGCGCGCGCACACACACACACACACACACACACACTCGTGTGCAGAGCCTACTTCAAGTTCAATTCCTTACCAAGTTATAAGCTGAATCAACTATTTCACGTGGTAGCAACCTAAAAACCATCTTCCACAATTCCCAGTGCCTTCCTTAATTGTTTAAAATGAAGGAAAAGGTAACAAAAAGCTAGCAGGACCAGAGTCTAAAAAAAAAGAATCAAGTAACGGCTTGTAATCTCGCTACATTTTTGTTTTCCCATTAAACTTATTTCAAATTCACTAAACATGAAAACCCAGTAAAATATTTTATAGACGTCTTGTTTCACACTGCTCAAAGCACTTGACTGAAAGGCTACTTTATGCCCTGATCCTGGCGGGCTGGAGTTTTAAGATAGAATTTATACTCAGCAAATTGATGAAATATTTCCTTTATAGGCTGTGGCTTTTTAGGTCCCTTGTAATCGCATCACTTAAAAGACTTTGCTATGGTGCAGGCACGAAGAATAATTTTCTGCATTAAATCTACTACCGTGCTTAACCGTTTTAATTTGCCCCCAAACTTTTGCCAACTGGAACGGGTTGGGGGGGGGGCGAGTAAAAGGTCAGAAAAACCTGAGGACCGGGATGGATTATCTCTTTGCATGAAGTCATTTGTTGGGTTCTTTCTAATGGAAGGCGAGATTTCACTGTATCTGCTGGAGTTGCTCAGATGCGTTCCATAAAGAGCAGATCTTACGCAAAAATCAATAGCATAGCTTATGCCCTTCATTTGTAGATAAGTGTATTCTTGAATGTCTGAAAGAATATTTGATGTGGAACTTAAAACAGGGCTGGAAAAATATCTTTGCCGTTAATTGCCTTTCACTCTGCAGTGAAGTGAGCCCCTTCGCCGAGGAAGCGGGTTTGAGGGCACACAATCCACCTTCTTCATGCTCTGCGAGGTGGGCTTGCCTCCTGTCTGTGGCTCCCCTGCAACCAGCCTTAAGGACTGTTTTTTTGTTTTTTGTGTGTTTTTATTTTTTTTGGCTTCATTGGATGAACTGTCTTCCCGAGATAACAAATCTCCTTTTGCAGCACTTGGCGGAGTTTGGTTAGGGGCTACCTCTGAGCAACATGAACTTGGCCTTGCTGGTGTCGTACACTAATACCTTCCCTCCTGTTCCAAATCAGGGTGCTCGGGAAGCAGCCTGGAGCCATACAGCTGATGATTTCACCAAATTTGCATCTTTTCAACAGTAATGGGGATGGCTTCCACAAATGCTCCCAGGCTCTAAATAGATGTTAAGTGGTTGTTTCTCCTTCCTTCCCTCTGTACTCTCCAGAGACTTGCTTTCCATCCCACCCACTCCCAGCCTTATGTGGAGCCTGCTGGTGACCAAGGTCTGCCCTGGCCTGGCAACCTGTCCCCGAGGCCAGCAGCAGGCTAGCCGGGCTTATCGTCCTGGCTGGGGTCCTCCTGGGAATCCCGGGCACGGAGGCTGGGAGGGAAGTAGGGCTTGAAGAGAGATGGGGCTGGGGGTCTCAGGTGTGCCAGAGGTGCCAGGAGGGGCGGGATGAAGTGAGCTCCGCTCTGGAGAGGGGGTAGGAGGACACAGCCCCCAGGTCCAGGGTTCTGCCCATGACTGGTAGCTGGACTTGGGCCGAGGCCGGGGGGGCAGGTTGTCCCAGGGCGAATATTTTTTCAATGTGGTTTTGATTAAAAATAGGATAAAGTTTTGTGTTCTGAAAAATGTACCAGATGTTTGTTCTAATTTTTTAACGACCTCCTGCCAGCCCCTGGGCCAGTGAGTTTGGCCAAGACTGCAAGCCTGTCCAGTGGGTCAGACCCGCTGGGCTCTGTGTGCAGCCGGGGCTTGATCAGAGTGGCAGACTGGCAGCTCTGGGCCCCCAGGGGCTCCTGGTTGGGGGAGGACTTTCCAGGAGAGAATGTTTTGCTGGGTCTGGTCTACTTTCTGCAGCTGCTTAGAAGACTGGAAAAGCAGTGACCACAGCAAGCCCCCAGCCTCACTAAGGCCCCAGAACTTACTTCTTCATCTCCTGGGGGTGGGGGATTTGGGCAGAGCCAAAGTGCCCCCCTCTCCTTCCTCCAGGGTCTGCCTCATTCTGTAAAGCTTCCTGATGGACCTGCTTCAGCTTCCCCCAGCTGTGCAGGGCGGGATGCAGGGTAGAACCTGCTGGGCTTCTCCAACAGGTGTGTCCTGCAGCCTTGAACGTGCCCCGTGGACATGGCTTGTCCTTCTTGCGGGCGTCCTTTTAGGAGGCTCACATTTAGGGCTTGTGTGAACTTGCTTGCCCATTTGTGCTCTGGGAAGCTACAGAAAGTTCTTTCCAAACCATGCCTGGAAAAGTGTGTTTTTTATTGACGTAAACAATAGCACTTGAGTTTCCTTTAAAATGACTCCACAGTGTATCGATCCTTCAGCTTCAAAATGGATTAAAAGTCACAGTATTCTTGATTTTTCTGTAGAGCTGATTTAGGACAAAATGCATTTTCTCAAAATACAACTTTTTTTCTATTTTTCAGTGCATGCATATGTTTATACTTTAGATTTAAAAAATTGCTAAGTAACATTGGATCTATTCTCCTTTTCCTTGTTTATGGAGTCCAAACCAAGAACAGTAGACAACCTATTCAAAAGAATTTACAAATGGAAAACCCAAACCAACCTTTTCCAAAGTTCATGTTTGTTTTGCAAAGATATAACTCAAAAGCTTAATGACATCTCTCTTTATAGAAAAACTGAAACAAATGATGGAGTTGAATCTTTCTTTCTGGAAGACACATCCCATCATCGACAAGGAGAAGAATGGGAGGGAAGAGTATATATAATTAGACCCATTTCCTTGTTGAAACAACAGAGGGCAAAGCAAGGAGAAAACCTGGGGAGACAGAACGGCCTTTAATAAAACCCAGGCCTGTAGGTGCTGAGCAAGGCCAGCTCCCTGCTGGACACAGAGTCGAAGTTGTATCTGAAAGAGAGTGAAGCAGGGAAACCAGGATGTCCTCACAGGTATCTTTAGGTCTGAAGTCCCATAATAGTTACAGCAGGAATTCTGCCATCTGAAAAAATACAAAATAATAACCATCATTACCACTGAATACATTGGATTCCTGGAGTTGCCTGGTCTTGCCATATAGTTTGCTTGATCGCTTGTGTATGATGAGGCTATGAACGGCATAAGAAGGGTTTGTTAATGATCTTCAATTTTCATCAGGAAATTGTGAGTCCTCCCCTCCCTCAAACAAAACAAAACAAACCCCGGGTTGCCCTGAAACAGCCCTCCCTGAGGGCCCTGGGCCATCTGTTCTTCTTTACCTGTCTGTAGTGACTCCACAGCCAGCCCCCCTCAATCACCTTGAATAAAATATTAAGCACAAAATTTAATAGCTTCAGGACAGTTCCTTTCATATGTGTCTTAAAATTCTCCTTTCATTTTATGTCAGTATATTTTCATCCACCAGCATAAAAGCTATGTCAGCAGAAACAAACCAAAATTAGAAGAAAAACACAAACTATTCTACTGTTAATAGCGAGGTAAGATTATTAGTTACTTTCCTATTTAGAAGGTAGATTTTATTATAAATAGAACTTAAACATATAAATCAATTGAAAATGCTCTTGATTTAATTCGGGTAAGGAACAGTCATGTATATATATATTTTTTGTTTGTTTTTAATTTGTCATATATGTTTATCTTTTTTTCTTTATGCTTCTGTGAAACATATATTAGTATAATTTACAGTGTAGGCACAAATCAGTACAATTTTGTTTGTTAGTGCGCTTAGATGTAATACGATGCAGATATCATTGTACTGGAAGTTTACAGTCTTCCGGGAAGATCTGTTAGAAATCTTATTTTTTCAGATGTGCCCCCCCAATTCTCATCGAAGTTGTAGTTTTTGGCTTACACTTCACCACGACCATTTAACTTCTCTGGGAACCCCATTACTTTTGTCCACACTCATGCTCTGACCTGTGCTACTTGGAAATTTTCGAGATGAAGTCATTGCTGGTTTGAGTTACTGGAGAGACGTTAATTCATCCAGCTGGGCTGGCTCACCAGCCGCCCTGGCTCTCGGCCTTGACAGCCACCCTCAGTGAGAAATCGCACAGGAAGAAAGGGGGTGAGAAGAGGGGTCGGAGCCCACAAGACGGGGCTGTGGAGACCACTGCACCCGTCCTGCGGATGTGACCACGAGGAGAAGAAACCGGATAAACTCCCCGGTCCGCAGGACCTTTATGAAAAACGTTTTTCTTTAAAATAGAATTTTAGATAGATAATCAACAAGGACCTACTGTATAGCACAGGGACTTCTAATCAATATTCTGTTACAACCTAAATGGGAAAAGAATCTGAAAAAGAATAGGTACATATATATGTATAACTGAATCACCTTACTGTACACCTGAAACTAACACAACATTGTGAATCGACTATACTCCAATACAAAGTAAAACTTTTTTAAAACTAGAATTTTACTAAAAATCCTGGGAAATGGTTAGTTACTATATCATCAAGCGGACAACGAAATATGTATCAGCTATGTTACTGTGCATATTAACCTATATCTATATAATATACGATATTGTATTATTATCAGGACCTGTTACTCTGAGCCTGGCGAGGCAGTCTCTTTGTTATAACAGAGTGGGCTGCGTGCATGCAGTTAAATTGCCCGGGGTTGAAACGTTCACACGCACACCTTTGTGTAGCTCTTTATACCTTTCAGTTTCTGTGCAGGAATTCTCTGGATCCTTGCCCCCAGCACCTAGAGGAGACAAGGGGTGGGGAAAAGAATGACCCCTGCCCTCCCCCAGGTTCTAACATGTCTCTGACCTCCCCACCCACACATTTACCACATAATATCCAGATGTCCAAAAACATTTTTTGAGAACTCTATGAAATTTGATAGAACGTGAAATGTGATAGTATATGAACTCAGTGACATACATTGTAAAACAGCCGAAAGTTCTGTACGTAAAAATGAAGCCGTTTTCTCTGGAGTTTCACCCCCAGCAAAGACCAGCGCTGAAGGGTCTCACGTGGGAACCCGTCTTGGCCTCCCCCCGGGCCCTCCTCTTTTTCGCCAAAGCATTTTTTTCCCGCAAGGAGGTACCTCTTCTCCCAAAAGCTTCCTGAAGAAAGCATTTTTAATTCTTCACTATGAAAATTGAGGATCTTGGTGAGGACATTTTCCATGGACACACAATTCATAAATGACAGAAATCGTTCTCAAAGTCATGTCTTCTGCCCCTAAAACGAGTGCTTTTTCGGCTGCACAACAGGAAGAAGTGTCCTTGTGGCCCGCATGGCTGTCCAACCTCACCTGAGCTGGTCCTCCACTGCAGGGCGGGGGGGGGGAGGCGGGGCTGGTATTCCTTCCCTGATCTGTCCCCACCACTGGGACCTCCTGCAGGACAGGCTCATTCACCTGTTTGTCTCATACCAGTGGTCCAGTTAATTTTGGCTGAAAAACTGCAGATGTTCGTAGTCTGTAATTTACAAGTCCAGATGAAGGCAGAAGTCTGCAGTGCAGATGCTCTTCGCTGTTACAGATATGAGTCTCTTTCGTGAGAAGGAAAACCTTGTAGGTCGTGAGGAGGCAGTGTTTGGGGAGGGTGAACCCGGAGCCTTCAGTGTCTCCTGCTCCGTGTTTGAGGTCAGGGACGATACAGGAGGCCCCAGAGCAGCCAGGGGGGGCCTCTCCTTTTCCTCATGGGTAGGGCGGGCGTTCCTTGAAATAAAGTGACAACTGCACTCTGGGTTCAGAACTGGCTTACACTCCGCAGTTGTAAAAGCACAGGTATCCTTCACCTGTGCCTGTTTCCTCACCTGTTAACAGGAGAGAGTGAAACTGTCCTCTGATTTCCACCCTGTTAATGAAAGAAAATGGAAGTTTTGTTGCCAGTTTAACGACATCAGTGCTGATGGAGCTCTTTTCCTTCCCGGTTACGTTAAACAATTGCCTCTTTTTAAAAAATCGTATTACAGGAGTAGTACACGCCTGTTATAGAACTTCTAAAAATGGAGAAGCTTATCTTTAAAATTATAATTGGCCGTAAGCTAACCTCCTTTTGTTAACACTTTGGTAATTTGGCCTATTGTAATCTGTAAATTTAATATATTGATATTGTTCTGTACACATATTGTTTGTATGCTGTCCTCTTCACTTAATGTTCTGTCATAAACTTTTCCCTTTTTTGCACCAAAAAAATCTTTGGGAACATCCTTTAAAATAGCAAATGCTCTTGCTAATGGATTTAACACAGTTTACTAAGCTGCTTCTTTATTATTGGATATTTGGGGTTTTTCTTTGTGATTAGACATTACCCTACATGGAGCAACTTTGTGTATAAAGCTTGCCCTACTTCCATGACTGTTTCTTTGGGGTGGATTTCAAAAAATAGATTTTCTGAATGAGAGGATTTGGTAGCATGCCTTCCGGTAGAATTTTCCTGATTCCCCCTCACCCATAGCCTGGGAGACTCATGTTCACGGTGAAACATTTCCTCTTTTTTTCTTATCTATCAAAAATAGCAGGTACATGCAAATAGTAATCATTGTTTAATTTGAAATCTTTTTATTAGTTGTGATGTCAGATATTTTTTCTCTACGAATGTGAATCACTTGTTCCTGTGTGAATTGTCTATTTTGTTTTTAGAGAAATAGCTCTATTAGAAATCCCAGGATTCAGTATACATGCTTATGTTTCATAATACATCACTTGAGAAATGATTCTAATGGCCAACTGGTATTATTAAAAAGAGTTGCAAAAGTTTCCACTCGAAAAATCCACAGAAGTAAAGAATCAAGCAAAGGCTTCTTCTTTTCTTCCTGCTTTTTGTTTCCACTAAATTGCTTCCATCTCTTCTGCTTTTGTAAAAAGCATTAAGAACGCACCAGCGCCCTTATGATCCTGCAGACCGAATAAAGAGGAACAATATCACCCAGTCTCACCAAACAAATATTCCCATTTTTCCACAGTGGGATAACCTAATTATTGCCATTTATACGTTAACATTTTCACCGCTTCACGGCCAAACCTCACTGAGATAATATTCTTAATTTCGGTTACTGTTTCGAGTATAAAAACCTTGTGCTCTGTCACTTTATTAAAAAGGATGTAATACAGGAGTGACACGTAAAGCTGTGAAGATTGTTACTCAGAGAATTAAGAAGACCCTTCCAAGGTTGCTTAAAAATAAAGCTGAGGATGATACTTGTAATGGTGCCAGTGAGAATGCTGTGTTCTCTGATGAGACTTATTGAGTTTATAGTTTCTATACAATTTTATAAAGTGATAATTCTGAAAATCTTATCTTGATGATAAGTATTTTTGGTGCTCATGTTATCATCCAATGATACAATATGTATTTGCAAGGTAGACTCAGTAGTTTGAAAAAAGTTCCTCCTCCCTCTCTGCCCAGCCCTGACTATTCTCAGCAGTAAACATTGGTTTCAAAGGGCATTTTTCGGCTCGTGACTGAGAAATACCTTGAGTTACCATTCATGGTCCAGAGTCACTATTTTTTTTAGGACCAAGGCATCTAAATAAGAAATTAAGATGTAATCATGTTTGAATTGAGGCCATGAATAACCTTCTTCCTGTAGCTGTCATAGAGTTTCAGGAGACAACTCAGCTGACCCTGACATTGCTTTAGTTGCTGATGGAAAACCGAATAAAGTAGGCATTTAAAGGTTTGGAACTCAAGGTTATATTGTGTTTCAAGGATCATTTTCATTTTGACTTTCTTTGTTGATATCCCACATCCTTTCCAGCCTGAAAGATGAAGAAAAATGGGGGAACCAGGAAGCAAGTGATAAATGCCAATTAACTTTGTGCCTATGTATTCCAAACATCTTAAATTTCTCAAAGATAGTGAGACGCATGGTTAATAAGTCTTATTGGGCCTCAGAGGTTCCAAACTGGCATCTTTAAAGGAAAGATTTCTGTGTTTCATATTATCCCATCCTAAGCAACATGCAATTATTTTCATTTTAATTCTGGGTTTTGGACATAAGTCTGTGAACTGTTTCATATAGATGAAGTTTGCAGCTGCATAATAAATAAATGACTTGCCAATAACTTCGCAATTGTGGAAAGGTGCTTTCTTTCTATTGTCAATCATTTGTAGCATAAACTTCTGTGGTTGGAGTGTCATAATGAGTACATGCCGACTGCGCGGAGAGCTTGAAGTTCTTGGAGTGGAATCTTAAATGAGAAGATGCCCATCTCAGTTGTTATACTGACGAGTTCTGGGTTTAGCAAACTTATAGTTGTTATAGGCACGCACACTCACGCACACACGCACACACGCACACACGCACGCTAACTCCCTCACACACCTACACCAAGACCGAAAGCAAGAAGAAAAGCAACCACAAAGCATACTATAAAGCACATGAACAAACAATATATCAAAGATACACTTTAAATATTCTTATTTTACATATGTTTATAATGTTTTAAAAAATTATCTTCACTTTTGCCTCATGGTCTTTATTCAAATTCTGAACCTGAAAAGTTACAATGTCAATTTAAGGCCTTTAAAATTAAGGTTTAATATATGGGTTAAAACTGATGACTTCATTCTGCTCCTACACACTCCCCCTGAGTTTTTTCTTGTGGATTTAAGAGAAGCACGTTTTCCACGATTCCACCAGCACTCTCTCTTTCTTATGGTGAGTCTCTAGTTCTTTCCTAATTATGGGGCTGCAAAGTATTTACTCTAGTTTTAAATTAAAGAAGCAAACAGGTAATCTGGCCTAAGAAAGCACAGTTCCAACTTCAGGAAAAAAATGAGTATGTGTTCAGTCTCTCTTTAGGTGCACAGCCGCACAGCCCCCGTTTAACAGAAAGGCTGGGGCAGAAGGGCCCCTCCACCTTGCCTTGGTGTAATGCCATTTAGTTTCATTAAATTACTGGAGGGCCAGTTACTTAAGCAGAATATTGATTTTCAGTCTGGCCCCTGTTTAACATAATTCTGTGTAGGCAACCGCTAACTCTGCATTTAAATCTAACACCCTAATGGAATTACAAGGTGCTGCTGACCGTGGGCGAGCCCCCAGCCACCCATCCCATGCCACACCTCTGGGCAGCCTCTCCAAGACCCAGGGGATGAGGGGCTGAGCTTGCCTTCACCCCTCCCTGAGACGTGGGGCTCTTGTGCTTCTAGGTGTCCTTGATGCAGCTCATTTCACCAAGGAGGTGGTTTGGGGGACTAGCCAGAATCTTCAGTGGCATCATACGTTTTTAAAGCTGCTTGAGCTCCTTGGCCTAAATGGATACTGTGGCTGAGACTCTTCGGCTTGGTTAGCATTCTTTTGCTTCTGATAAATAAAAATGAGCCTTGTCTTCAAATTCAATCTTACTTCAAACAGGCCTCCATCCTTCAACCTCCATACATTTGGTAAAAAATTTTGGGTGAGGATCAAACATCACTTAGCTGCATATGTTATTCGTTGGTAGTGATGAGCACAGAGAATTTTTTAAATCATGTAATTCAGATACTTCTTTAATTTTGGTGGATCACAGTTTCAAAAGAGAGAATTTTTCCCTTGTAAATACAGAAGCAAAAGTACACGGGAATTTAAGTTGTCCTCTCAGCCTGGGAGGAGCTTATGGTTGAAAGGACCTCTTTCCTTATCACATTCCTTACCGCAGTGGTATAACCCGCGTACTCACTCATTGGAGTCATGGAAGGCAAATCACCCCAACAGTGGATGCTTGGCAGGTTTTCTCCAATGTCCTATGATTCTATGACGAAGGCCTTTAAAGTCTGTGACCCACCTTCCCTACTTGTGCTGGCCAATAGGATTACCCCATGTTCATGGGCTGGCCAGTCAGATTGCCCCTTCTCCCCAGAAGCGGGGGTGGATTTGCCTGGCTGGGTCTCAGGCCCCTCTGAGGTTGGTGGAAGGTCATGGCAGGGTAGGTCCCTCCCTTTTTTTGGGACCCAACCTGAGGGGCCATGTAGCCAGTAGAGCCCCTCTACAGGGGGCTGTAGGGAGCCCCTCTGAGGGTGGACCCCTCAAGGGAACAGCCGACTCTAAGAGATGGACAAAGAGGGAGTGAAAGTCTTTCTTTCTCCCAGATATGTCGGGTACGGACCCCAGTGACTCTAGGTTTTTGTTTAAGTTAAAGTTGGGGTTCTGTACCTGAAAGTAGCTAAGTTCTGATGGAAACAACTCCCATCCCTGTGAAACATTACTGGTTCTCCCTGACTTCAAATCAGGTCAGCATTCTGTTTCCAGACTGAATCTTAAAAAAGAAAACAATGATAAAACAAAGACGCAAACAAACACACGACAAAACCAAGTACTGAGGGCAACAATCAACAATGCCTCCATATTTATGCTTATGGAAACCTCCCCTTTACACTTAATGTCATGTGTGTATGAAGCTGGTTGATTAAATGTAGTTTCTCATTTTAACATTAAAATAACTTTCCTATGTGGTCAGTTCTTATTTTTGTTACACAGATGAGGGGATTGTAGTAAAAAGAGAAGAAATGGTACAGCTCATAGGGGCGGAGCTGGGGTGTAAGTGAGAGCTTCCTCTTG
Organism: Eschrichtius robustus; assembly: GCF_028021215.1. NCBI lineage: Eukaryota > Metazoa > Chordata > Mammalia > Artiodactyla > Eschrichtiidae > Eschrichtius > Eschrichtius robustus. The sequence goes on along the minus strand of NC_090830.1, from coordinate 136,081,428 downwards.
GCCACTTAAACACTCTTTCAATTGCTTCAAGCTTTATCATTCTATGTAGAGTACCATGTACTCTGCTTTGGGGTTTTTAACTGTGATCTAGATGAGGTGTAGGTTTCACTCCTCCAAAACCTTTCTCAGTCAGGCTCACTAACTTACTGACACAATGATTAATGTGTATCTTAGTCCCTTCTGGCTGCTATAACAGAATACCACGGACTGGGTAGCTTATAAGCAAAAGATATTTATCTCTCAAGGTTCTGGAGGCTGGAAGTCTAAGGTTAAGGCATCCGCACTATCGGATTTTGGTGAGAGCCTCTTCCTGGTCCACAGCTGGTGCCTTCTCTCTGTGTCCTCATGTGGCAGAGGGGTGAGGGAGCTCTGTGGGGTCTCTTATTTTTTTTTAAAGCCCTAATCTCAGTCATGAGAGCTCCACCCCATGACCTAAGCACCTCCCAAATACCATCATCTTTGGGGGTTAGGATTTCAACATATGAATTTTGGGGGATACAATCTTTCAGACCATAGCAATGTAATAATACATAATAAAACAATAACTGATGTAAGATATCTTCTTACCAACTATGACTTCACTCCATCTCACTCTTAATAATTAGAAAGTACGTTTCTGTAAGTGCAAGTGGAAGAGTGAGAGATTGGTGGGCAAGTGCAGACAACAGAGAAGCCTTTTAAGAACTTTGGTCATTTATGGGAGCAGAGAAAGAAGGCAAGGTTGGGAAGAGGAAATGGAGTAAAAGAGGCATTTTTAGCATGAGAGGAGCTTGACCATGCTGATGAGATAGGACCCATGGAGAGAGAAATGTCGATGGTCTAGAAAGACAGCTCGAAAAGACTGAGGGAAATTGCAGAAACGTAGGCAGCTGCTGTCCCTGGGGAGATTTGCACAGAACTCTATAGGAAGAAGTGAGGGCTTGGACGGGAAATTGCAAGCAGTGCATTGGGCTGCAGTTAACATATAAAAGGTGGGAGGGCGTGGAATCTGTAGGCCCATCCTCGAGGAAAAGGCCTTGAAAGATGGCCAGACAGAGTAATGTCAACTGAAATAAAACAGTTGTTACATATATAGGACACACATATACAAATACATACATATAAATAAATATTTATATGATAATATATGCTAATAATGCTGCTAATACTAATTACAATAAACATGAATGCCTCCCTTTAACTGGCTGTCTCCGTTGATTAACCCAGTGACATTTGTTCTGGGCACACCGGCCTAGGGGTGGAGACTGTCTGCTGAGACACTGTAGGTTTGTGACCGGCAGCCAGCAGAGGGTCGTTTGATGCGAGTGCTCTTTTCTCAGAAGGCCTGGGTAGGGGGCACAGACCCAGCCCTTGAAGAGGGTCCTTGGCATGTCAGAGGCTGAGCTCAGAAAGAAGAGGCCATGGCAGGGAGCTGCTGTGGTTATCTGAGGACTTTGCTGGCTCTGAAGCTGGAAGATCCGGGCCTCCTGCACAGCCCAGGCTGGCCTGGCCACCTCCCTTCAAGGGGCTCAGTCTCTGAACCCCCGGGGCCTGCTCACCGCCACCGTCACGGTCAAGGCCGAGCAGAGGTCTGGCCACCGCATCCAGGTTTGAGGCTCCTAGAAGTCCATGTCTGCGAACCTCTAGTCTATGGCAAGTCCAGACACTCTGCTGCTGTCAGAGTTTCCCCAACTGCGGGACACCTGCAGCCCGGCCATGGGGAGCAGCAGTTGGCTGAGGTTAGCTGGAGGGCAGGTGTCATTTCAGTGCCTGGAGTTGACCCTCTGGGCAGGGCTCGACCGGGATCGAACGTCTCTGCTCCACGTGGTGTGAGCTGGGCCCATTGGGGTGTTTACAGCCGGTTAGCAGGTTGGCTGGGGCTGGCTGGGCCGGGCTGGCCTCACTCCTGTGTCTGAGCTTGAGCGCAGCTGGGCCTCACTCTTTCCACGCAGCTTTTTCCTCCCGGCTCCTCACGAGGCAGCGGCCTTCCAAAAAGGAGAGCAGAAGCTGCTAGGTCTTGGAGGCCAGAGTGACCCTCTATCCATCAAAACACGTCACCCAGCTGTCCCAGATTTGGGGAAGGGGCGGACAGTTTGTGGCCATATTTAATCTATCAAGCAAGGCAACCGTCTCAGTTCCAAGGAGATGGAGAGGAGACCAAGTCACGGGGGCTCCTGAAACCTGGCAAAGAAGCCCCAGAGGTGGGAGGGGCAAGGGCAGGGCCTTGATGACAGGCATGGAGAGGTTGCCATGGCAATGCCCATGAACTTGCCCCAGAGGTGGGGTTTTCCTGATCTCCACTGTGCCTCTTCCAGCTCGGAGGAGTAAAGCTGGGCTTCCTGTGCCCAAGGAGAATAATACATTTGAATGAACTACACCAAATCCTGGTATTAATTTTCCATCTTCCTCCTCTAAAAACTCTCCATTTCCAGACTATAAAACTCTTTTTTTAGAAAAACACTTTATGAAGGAAAAGCAGGTAAATGCCTTTTTGGAATGTGTACTTAGGTACAATCCATTTTTACTACGCAGGATCCGGCCTTATAAAGAGATTTGCCACCTCATTGTTATCTTTTTTGTTGATAAATATTTAATCGTTGTGTAGGCTCCCTATCCATCTTATGCTGTGTGTTCTTGGGCCCTTTTCAATTTTATTTATTTGTTAAATTGATGGAGGAAACTAGCCATCATCTGTGTATGTCTTTCTGTGTGCTTGGGATAAAGAAAAGATTTGACCTTAGAGCAGCTCTAGGCAGAAATACAGATTTTTTAAAGATCCCCCTGTGGTAGATTCACTTTAAGAAACTTTTAACTGATATCTGGAAAATATCCTAGAGAATTCACACTAGGAACTGGTAAAAAAATATTTATCCTAAGTGTCACTAAATTGAATATCATTGAGTGATAGATGTGCGAGATTTGTAGGTTGTCAATTTGACACTAAATATCAAAATAGCAACATTTTTCCATTGCTCTATTTTGCTTTCCATCACATTTGTAGAGGAAGGCACAAAGGTAAGTGGTTCTCATTTTATTCTTTTCTAAAATGCCGTTAGCAACTACTCATGGGGTGAAAGCCAAGGCCAGCAAAAGTGGGTCAAGCTGAATATTCCTGTGGTTTCTGTATATTGCATTGATGTGTGGAGGGTGACTCGGGGGGGTGTTGCATTTGGAAATGGATTGGACCCTCTTTATTGGGGCCTCTGGTAATTTAGGGATTTAGCTTAAAAAGAATTGCTGTATTTTATTTTTACAAGAGATAAATAGACTGACACCAAGCATTGTACATGGATGACCACAACAAAAGCAACACAACAGTGTGTGTGGGTGGAAAAAAAAAAAAGAAAAAGAAAAAAAAAAAAAAGAAATAGAGGAAAATAAAATAATTAAAAAAAAAAAAAAAAAAAGAATTGCTGCACCTGGGATCCTGTTCTCAGATGACCTCACTTGGCTAAGTGGAAATGTCAACAGTTTGATTGTGGCAACTGAAGAATGAAGGGAAGCCCAAGGAGATATCCGGACAGGGATGTACAAGTTACAGCCAGACCATCACTGTGTCTGAGTCCAGATGGACCTTCCTTGCTGGGTACAGTGAGTCTTTCTTCCTCAAGATGTTAACAGAGGATCATCTTGGTCAACTGAGAGAGAAGTTTTCTGTGGTCTGTGTTGTGGTTCTATATGGAGACTACTCGCCAATCACCCAAACTCTGTTTCTCCTTCTTCTTGGGCACACGTTTCATTCGCCTTCCTCCCCTGCAGTTACGGTGGCTGAGTCCTACCTGGCAGTTCAAGAGGAGGGATGTGTGCCTTTTCCAAGCCAAAGCCACCCTGCTTCCAGTGCATCCCAGAGACTAAGGAAGGACAGAGACACAAGACGGAGGAGCCCGTGACCCTCAGTCACCAAGTGGAGGAGCTATTGGCCAGGTGGGCACATCTGCTTCCCGCTGGTGTCGGTGGGGGGTGGGGAGATAAAACATCTGTAGCATTAGAACCGTCATACTTTTCGGGGTCTATTTGTTACCATGGCCTAGCCTGCCCTTACCCGACTCCGCCAGAGAGGCCATAACCATGTTGTAGGTCATTGGGAATCACCCAGGATGATGCATAAATGAGATTCCCAAGTCCTGGTCCCAGAGATTCTGACTTGGTCAGACTTGGGGTTGGTATGGACCTATTCTTTCTTTATACCAATTTAGGTGACTCTAGTTCAGGAGCACTGCTACAAGCCGTTCTTCTCCTTGTAAAGAAAAATAAGAAGCAAAGACCATATGGATTTTAGTGGGAGAACATAGGTTGTCAGTTATTTAAAGTTCAGATTTCGCTATGCCATTAAAATGGGGTCTTTTACACCAGAGTTTGTTTGCTTTTGTACATTACCACGCTCCTTTTATAAAAGAAAGAATTTCTAACTCTGCTTGGAGAAAACATTACTAACGCAACAGGGACTAAACAAAAAATCAAAAGGTTCATAATGAACAGAAATTTCTCATATTCCTTCTCACCCCCAGTTCAATATTCCATAGGAATTTTTTGGTAAATTTTGCTTTGCTTCATAGCCACGAGAAACATATATTTATTTTTGTTTTTGGATTTATTGACTTTCAATGTTGCTTATAAAATGATTACTACGAAAGAAGATTTAGTTAATTTTTCTCCCACTCCGCTTGTCCTTGCAATGTGGTTAATTCACCATTTTAAGCTCCTCAGCTGGTAATTTTCAAAAAACTAAATAGCATAATTACATTTTTCTTCCCATTGGAATTGCTTCTTGAGCAATTGCTCACCTTTTCCTCCACCCTTGCCCATTCCTCTGCCTCTCTTTTCTGCCATTTCTCAATTTTGTCAGCTGTCCTTTTCTTTCCTATTATCCGGGTTATAGACTTTATATTTGGATATGGACTCAGTTAGCTTTCAGTGAATTTTATCTAAAAGTGGATTCAAAATATTTCAAAACCAATGAATACCACTTACATTGCTAGGATTCTGGAAATAATGTTCACTGCAGAAATAAGTGCTCTGCTAAAATTATATTCCCTTTCCTGAATGTCCAGTTGGCCCCAAGTAGTTGTGCAAAAGTTCCTGACACTAAGATAAAATTGATCCTCCTCTTTTACCTTCAGTAAATTCTCAACTTTTATCCAAGCTCTCAATTACATCATCTTACCTACAATTTACTTTTTATTTTTAAGGAGACCTCCTACTAGAGCCTTCTACCCTGCAGTTCTAATCTGTACTGTTTGATCTCTAGACCTAGTTGTGCAGCAGTCATTTTTGAATTTCAGTTTGTGCTCTCCTCACTGAATCTACTGATTTCTGGTCTCTCTTCTTGGTTTATTTCCTTGTCATAATTAAATAACTCCCTACAATTTTGCTGGGAAGCTAAGCTTTCCATATTTTTATATGTCCTTATTCTGCCTTCATATTTGAGAGATAGTTTGACTGGGTATAGAATTGAAGGTGGAAAATAGAATTTCAGAACTTTGAAGACATTGTTCAATCAACTTCCAGCAAGCAATGTTGCTCTTGAGATGTTTGCTATCAGTCTGGTGTCCTTTTCCTCTATAGGCATTAGTCCTCTGATTTCATGGTGATGGTTTTCGTATCTTATAAAAATGATTGTGGTTGACACGCTTTCAAACTTGAGACATGTCTTCTTCAGTTTTGGATAATTTTCTTTCATTATTTTATTCATTTCCTCTGTTTGCTATGGTCTTTCTGCAACTTTTATTTTTGGAAGTTAGACTAGTTTTACATCATTCCTGTTTCTTGACTTATTTTCAGTCTCAAATATTTTCCTTAGAAAAATCCTCAAATTTACATTCCAGTCTATTGCTTTAAAACAAATTTAGGAAGTATATTATTTTTTTAACTTTCTAAGAAATCCTTCTTGTTCTTTGTTCTTTCTTCATCCCATCCTGTCCCTGTTTTGTGGATTCAAGATCTTCTATCCCTCTGAGAATATTGATAAAAGTCTGTATATTAATTTCTCCTATTTTACTGGAAATATCTATACTTTTTCTAGAATCCTGTTTTCTGTTTCTCTTGGCTTATATTCCTTGTTTGTATTGCAGAATTTTGTCTGGTGATTGTGTTTGTTCTATTGAACTGCAGAATAATCTGTCTGGCAGATTTGTCTGGATTGTCCCGTTATATGTTAGAGCAGGATGTAGCAAACTACTGTTGGGTGTCTGGCAACCTTGTTTTATATTAATTGGGAGAGGGGTCAGCAAGTAACTGGAAGAACTCTTGCCAAAACTTGAGGGGCTTATTTGGGGTCACTGATATCTGCACCATTGCCTGGTTCCCGCCCAGACAATTCATTTTCACTCTTTAGAGGAACATCCTCAGGTCTTAGTAGATAAAAGTCTTGCTGCTAGGTCTTCTGCTCCTAGAGGTGGGTGTTTGTCTGAAAATGAACCCTTTTGTTTTTCAGGTCCTTTATCACCATGTTGTATTTAAGTCTGTAGGAGCTCCACTGGTACATTGGGCCCTTCACAGCTGATTCACTCTTCATGTATTTTCTGAGCTTTGCTTTTTCCTGTTTTTCCAGCCACCACTTGATCCTTTTTTTTGTTTTCACCCTGTCTTCCAGAAATTGCTTGAAATCTCTTACTTGCTGATGACCTCCCTGTATGTCTTTTCACTGTTGGGCACTAATAAATATTTTAATTTTAATTAAAATTCCCTCTCGGGAAGGAGAAAAGTTGCACATGCACCATTTTGAATTGGAAGCTCCCACTATTTCTTTTAAATAATCTCTTTATGCTATATTTTCAGTGTTGTTGATTTGCAATCAAGAGTGAAAGCAAATCCAAGATAGACCCTCATGAAACCGTGTGTGTTTATTTTGAAGGCTCTATCTGACAAACCAAATTGGAGTCCTAACAGATTATATCCAAAAATGTGAAATGCTAATATGAGTTTTGAACAAGCGCTGGGGCTTGGGAGACCTGAGCTCCGTGCTCATGTGCGGAGCCCTCGTAAGACAGCAAAGGGTGGATCTTGCCTTTCTGTGGCTCACAGATTCTTCTGGGAGGTAAATGGGCTCGGGAGGTAGCATTACCTTGCAATGTAGATTATAATGAGAAATACAGCTTCTGCTGGATTTGTGTCCAAGGTTCCCAGGCCCAACCTATTTCCTGCCTGATACCTGTTGTGTGGGGTGTGGGATAAGAGAGGTCCTTATCCTTTTCTAGGAAGTTTTAAGTTAGGCTAGGTGATAAGCTCATTTCTCCTGTGTCCTGGGTCTGCTGTCCTTGACTGAAGCGTCCTGCTCTACCCCTGTTTCTCAGCCCTTCACATTCCTGGGTCACTCTGCCTGCTGTCTGTCATCGTGGGCACTCGGGCAGCCATGGACTGCGAACTGTCAGTTGAACAGCCCAGACAGACGGGTGGACATCCATTCCCCTCCTACAGATTTTCAGGTTCTCGCTTAGGCTTGGTAGCTTCCGTTTCCTCCTGTTTCTATCATAGTTCCTCTCCTCCTGTCACATTTTAAAATCTCAGATACCAGCCAATTCTTGGGCAGAGTAGTGATGTCCACTGCATCCCAGGGCACAAGGCCAGGTCATGAGCATAAAGGCAGATGCAGAAGATGGGTCACGACCAAAAGAGGATGCAGGGCAAAATGTCCATATCTGGGAGCCAAAGTGGGCAGGTATCCCAGCTCTAAGGAGTAATATCAGACCCAGGTAAGTAGGGAGGCATCTACACCTGACCAGGGAGGGGGCGGGGAAGGAGGGTCCCTGCTTCTGATGGAGCTGATTGCATCAGGAGCCTGACACTCTCCATTGCGTGTTAGGTCATGTCAGCCCTTCAGCTGTCTGCTTCACACCCCCTTCCTGCATCTCCTCGGAGAGCAAACCTGGATGTGTGAATCGCTATGGAGGTTCAGTTGATTAGCAGAAATGCAAGATGCAGAAGGGCTTTGTCATTGGGAGTCAATGAATGGCTCCAGGTGCCTCCCTCGACGTCCTGTCAGATCTGCTCTTCGAGGTGATTGATAGCTGGGCACGTTCTCCAGACGCTGAGCTTGACTTGTTCCCCGTCACATTGGTCATACTTGGGCCAGAGTCTTTTGTCATTTGGGGGGACATGGCTTTGATTTTCTGGAATCTTATCAGAATAATAATCTTATCTGTAAAATCATAAAAAATCTCAGAGAGACTGGAAATTCTAAACTGTGAGGGTTTGATGGGAGGGTTTAGGATTCCCACTCAGTGGATAAAAATTTAATAACTAGCTAGAATTCTTTTAAAAGGTGCACTTCCTTAACATCTTTTAATTATATAATGAAAACAAATATATACAGAACTTTGTGCCTTTGATTATTTGTTACTTGTGAAGTTGCTGGTTCAGAGAGAAAAATATAAGGACTTCATGTTATTGGAATTAATTATGCGTGAAATAGTCAATAGTAGCCATGAGGAATGATTAAATCCAGAGTCACAAGGAGAGATACTCACTCTTTGAGGCACCTAGGGCAATACTGCAACGTTTATTTTCAACACTGAAAACATGATCATCTCTCAAACTATCATAGAATGAATGAGTCCATAAATCCTTAATAATTTAAAAATAAATATATTCAAATACATGGACTTGAAGATATCTAGAAATAAGTAGAAATCAGATCAGATGGCAGGTAAATGGAACTTCTAAGGACCTCAATTTTGAAAAATATGTTTATGGCATTAGTTTCATCACTGTAATGTAACACATCAACCAAGTAAAGCATGTGGAGCTGTGAGCAGTTCAGAGGTGACCAACAACTCTGGCCAAAATGCACCCAAAGGTGCAGGCCTTGGAGTGAGAACACAGGTCTACAGATTGTGACATGGAGGAGAGGGGGAACTGGGAATTGCATTCACAGCCTGCCTTGTTGAATGAGAATTGAGTGCATCTTGGGTAGGGGTCAGGCCACCTGCTGCATCGTCTTCTTTCTTGAGCATGAAATTCAGATAAAATGAAATAAGGCCCATGGAGAAGTAAGAGGTAGAGGCTGGAACAAATGTCTTGGGCAGGAAGGTGTGGAGGGTGCGACCTCAGTGCAGATCGCAAAATTTGCTTCAGATCTCATGAGACTGGGCTTCCAGCCTGAGTAACACTTGCATTGAAAGGGGTTTTACCCTCCCCCAAAATTGCAGTCCCCTTTGGAGTCCCAGCCAAGGGGCTGGACTTGAACACTGCCCTCCAGTCAAGGACCAAAAGGTCCCATTCCTTCCTTGGTTCTATCACCTTTGGTCTTAACTCCAGAGAAGTCATCTCCAGGTGTCCCTGAAAGGATGGGCCAAGGTACCAGGCCAGAGCAAGTCAGCTAGGAGTGGCCCCACTGAAGGAAAAGAAGACCCTACAGAGGTGAAAACACTCCTGTTCATGGGACCCACAGGGGAGAAGTGCCTGCCTCTGCTTTTAGGGAAAAAGTTTCCTTAGAGAAGAAAGAACTGAGTTCTTGCTAACAAACGAGCACTTCTTGACCCAGAGTCAGCATGGGGACTGAGAACCATAAAACACAAGGGTCTGGAGCACCATATTAAAATTATACTCAGAAGTGGAGGTCTTTGAAATGCAACCTAGGGGTAGGCCTGTCGTCTGGTGACAAGAAGAGAACTTCATTTGACGACCAACATGTATCTTGCCTGTTGAGTTACTGTTGCTGGGATAAAACTCTGTTAGATGCCCCATCTATCCGGTGTAGCCATCAGCCAGATCCACTGTACAGGGTCTGAGCTCTCCGCTGCTGGGCCTGATATTACTCCTTAGAGCCGGGATGCCTGCCCGCGTTGGCTCCCAGATATGTGCATTTTGTCCTCCATCCTCTTTGGGTCATGATCCATTGTCTGCATCTGCCTTTGTTCCTCATGACCTTGCCTTGTGCCCTTGGATGCAGTGGACGTCATTGCTCTGCCTGAGAATTGACTGGTATCCGAGATTTAAAAATATGACAGAAGGAGAAGAACTCTTCTGTACAAACACGCTAGACAACACATTAGGCTTGAAAGAATGGATTTGAGACATCTCAATGGTGATGACCTACGTTGTTTGTCTAACTGCAACTTCCCATGCCCCAGACCTCTGGCAGCTGACAGTCAGTTGGGTCACCGCTCCCATTAGTTCTGAACACTCGAGGCTAATTCTGGTTGAGCCGTTGCTCTACGGTGGGGTCCAGATGTGACCGCAAAGAGTTCACAAATACAATAGAGAGTCAAGATGAGGGATATAAGTGGCACGATAGGTTGAATTGCAGCGAGAGTGCTTGGCAACCTGTCAAGGGATGTGTGGGGAGAGGCACAGTCTGGTGGCTTAGAGTTTGTGCTGTCATTTCAACAGAAGGCCTTTCCAGTTTTGCGCGCTGTACGCATATTTGTGATGGCCCTCAAAACACGCTGTTTCTGAGAATTAGACATGCCTTAAAATTGGAGTGTTGTTATTTGTGCTTAAAAGAAAGATCATTAGCTGAATAGAAACTCACAAACAACTATCAAGACGTCTTCATATACAATTTTATGTCATTTGGCTTTAATGTAGCTGATTATAGTAAATTATAATGAATTAAAATAAACACTGACCGAATGAATGGAGGGCATTCCGTGTGCCCAGTGCTGTGTCAAACCCTTAGGCTATGAAGGTAAATGAAAGAGCATCTGTAACCCTCTAGAGGGTGAGACCCCTGGGGACATCCCTGGGAACCCCTGGCTGGGCAGCTCCGGATGACCGAGGTGGAGTCAGGGCTGCAGACCAGGCCCTCCTCAGAAGCTTATTCCCAGATCTTTGTGAACATCTTTGGTATTGGAGACGGCTTCGAACTGTAACCATTCAGAAGAACAAAAGCCTTCCCAGTTCCTCTTCTCTTCCATATTCACATGTTCATAATAAAAAACTATTAAACAAAAAATTTCTGTAATTCTGCATTTTTATTTTGTCTGCCCAGCAGCCCTTCTTTCTTTTAGTTATAATATCAAATCCTGTCCTTTTGGGGAAATGCTCCCCAAGTCTCTCCCCCGCAGCCCTTCTTTCTTTTAGTTATAATATCAAATCCTGTCCTTTTGGGGAAATGCTCCCCACGTCTCTCCCCCGCATCCCCCAACCTACCGCATATATTCTAGCCTTTTGCTTGGAAGATGGAGGGGCCACCTCCTCCCAGGGCCAATGGGATGGGTCTAATCGTAGAGCCTTGGATGCCTGCACTTGGGTTTTCTTGTTGCTGCTGTTGTTGCTGGTTTTCAACTGTTGATCTTCTCCCATTAGCCTGTAGGCTGCTTCAGAGCAGAGACCTTCTCCGTCTTGTTCATGTTCCTGTGCCCACCACCTGGCATGTGTCTGGTATGTGGGCTATGCTCAGTTGATATTTGTTTGAATGAAAGGCTGAATTGACTTATCGATTGAATGAATGAATGGACGCTAGGCCCAAGCCAGGAACTCCCCTAGGACTTTTCTGACAGCCTTAGTGTGATCGGCCTCTCTTTCTATTGGTCATAAAATTGCAAGGAAAGTAGCATAGAGCTTCCCAAGGCCACACCGCCCTCACCGGAACCAAGGGGAGGGCAGAAGCCGGCGTAGGGAGAGGGAAGCTGTGCTGGGTGATGGCAAAAGAGGTCTTGAATCCAGCTGCCCCTTCAGCAACACCCCTTCTCTTTCCAGTAATATGAGCCGGAAAGTTCCCCTTTTAGATGGATGGGCTTTTGTCACAGGCAACTAAGGAAACCTGATAATTCAAGTCAGGAACAGAAAGATTTGCTGTATGGTGCCACGTACTCAGATTTTTCTTTTCATTGCTAGAGATAATGTCTACCTTCTTTAAGGCTTTTTATAAAAGACCACGTTAGATCATGGGGTGAAACTGCTCTGCAAACTCTAGTTTGATGTAAGTGGTGTAGGCTCCTGTTTTTTACTCTGAGACCTTAGAAAAATCACTTAAGTTGAATCTGCATATTACATCTCATCTGTGAAACAGGCACGCTTTGGAGAGATGGCGGCTTTGTCCATCCAGTTCCTTCCCCCTCCCCAGCCCCTCTTCTCTCTGAATTTCCCAGCTTCTTACGTCGACACCATCCCCCAGTCACTGAGCCAGAGGGAGGCCAAGGCCCTCCTCCTCCCTGCTCGCCTGTCCCGTGGGGTCCACCTCATCCCACATCCTGCCCACCTTCCTTGGGTGCTCTGGCTGCTCGAGGGGCTCAGGGTCAGAGACGCCTGCGGTACAAGGACTCGACCAGGCCTCTGTGCAGCCTGCCTCCTGATGCAGAAATCATCTCATTAAGTCTCTTCCCACCCAAAAATAACCTTCCTTGCGTCTTGCTGTCCTCTCCAGTCGCCAGTTATATGTTTTGTTTTTCTCGTTTCTGGCCAACTTCCGGGCTTTCATTCCTCACCTCTGTTCCCTCCTGGCCCCATTGCAACTGGATTTCCACTCCCACTGCACCACCGGACCTTAAGACCGCTGACGGTCTGCTGACTGTTAGCTCGTGTGTGCATCTGTGTGCACGCGAGGAGGTATGTGCATGGTGTGGGGACATGACTGTGGGTTTGTCCCCCTCACGGCTGTGAGCTCTGTGCAACCACACTTTCAGGCCGAGCGGGATTCCTCCATCTGTGTGGAGCCCCCCAGCCCCCCGGGCCATGGGCCTCCCCTCCCCCAGCCCACGATGGTCCCTGGGTCCCTGACTCAGACACACTGCATCGTTAGTCCTGCTTCGGCCCTTGTCTACCCGACTTGCCATGTGCAACGTTCAACGCCGGGGACCATGCTTCTGAGACACAGTTAAAAAATAAATGCTCATCCTGTGTTTATATCCTGTCCTGAGGTCTGGTTGATGTCTCGAGTTTTCAGAAAGCTTTAGCACTTGCAGCTGAGGCATCCAGTAAAAACTTCCTTGTTCCAATCAAAATCTGTGGAAAAAAATCGGCCAAGCTGATCCCCTTCCCACGAGGCCCAGGCGAAGGCCTCAATGTTAATTGCATGGAGCCTACTGTAGCCCCTCATTTTTTTCCTTTATACAATAACTAATATGTAAACTATGATTGCACTTGGAAATTACTTTCACTTAAATTCTATTATTGAGGCCCAGCACGTGAGAGAGCTATAACCCACTTCATTAACAGACCAATCACGCCGGGTGTCGGACTGGTGCTTCTTTTCTAAATGAGTCACACTGGAAAATATGACATATGACTCGGCTGATGGTGAGGCCTGGTGACAAGAGCAATGGTGAGCATATAATTAAATGGAAAATTCAATTCTGGCGCCATGGAGAAGAGGAGAACTTTTGGACTGTAATAATAACAATTTTCATACCTATAGAATTTACCCCCGATGGCTCTCCTATTTAATAGTGCCAAGGTTAGTACACACTGATGTGATGCGATGGCTTCCTTTTCTCCAGAGGCAGTCTGACACACATCTGCTCAAGTTCATCAAAGTTATCGTCTCAACGGACTCATTTGACAGCATGAGGTCAAAGGTCAGTGCTGGATGTGCCTCGTATGGGTCAGCCCTGCTCAGAGCTGGCCCTTGGGCACTAACAAGACTGGAAAAGGAGCTGGCTTTTCTTCTTCTATTACATTTTTCCGTAGTGAAGTCCATGGGCCCATATCTGGCAGCACGGAATCACAACAGACAGGAAATGAGCTGGGAAAGGACGGTGTGCTGGGTGCCAGGAGAGTAGGAGGCCCAGAGGAGAAGCATCACATAACAGACCCACATACGGATACGAGGGACTCCATCTTCACCACCCAGAGCCTGCTCGGACCACACAGCTGATGCGCAGGGTCCAGGGTCCAGCCCAAGTCTCGGCAGCGGGTCTCCAGCCAGCTCCTGCAGCCCTCGGCGGGGAGGGGGCGTGCCTGCTAGAGGGATCCTCCCCCTCCTCCTTGACTTTCCGCTGCCCACACGGCCCACCCTTGACCCACACTCACATTCTGAGCATTGCCTCCTTCACTGCTCCCCAGTCTTCAGGAAGCAGGAAGCACTCTGTCAGATAGGCCTCGTTTATGGAAGTGTTATTTGCTGGGAGGGTTCCTGGAGAAAACAGCAAGCTGTTCGGAAGGTATGCTCACAGCCCCAGGTCTGGCCCACCTAGCTCCCCAGGGATGGGGTCCCCTTTGCCCTCCCTGACTTTGGCTTCTGTAACACGAGCTCTAATTTCTGGGCAGCTGCGGTGTGGCCACTTTCCCCTCGGCCGTTGGTGACCCCACGGGAGGCCCCGAGCCGCTGTCAGATTCCAGCGTGGAACCTGAGACAAGGGGCCGGCCACCACCCCTGCGGGCTTGTTTCCCTGGGCGGGTCTCCCTCCCGGCCCCTCGGTCACTTACAGCTGAGGCCACTGGCAGAAAACGTCTGTCTTGCCCTGATCCATTGACCCTGGCAGGGTGTGCTGTGGAGATTCAAGCCAGATGTCCAGCCCTCCCCCAGGAGCTGTCCTGGTTGCTGAGTCTGAGTGAAGAGACCCACTTCCTCTGCTTGGGCTTGAACTTCTCTCTGGGCAGTGGAGGGTTTGAGTGCCCCAGCCAGCACCTCCCTCATGAAGCCCCGCGGGATTGCTCCCATCCTGGATTAGTCAGTCCTGCTGCTCCAACGCCCTGGGCACTTCCTTCACTCCCTGATGTGATCTGGTATCTGCATTTTTCCTGAGCTACAAGTGATCTTTTAGAGACCAAGGGTGGTACCTAACTGGCTTTCCTGCACTTTTGAAGATTGAGGACAGTGGGCAGTGGGTCGGTCATGGGCTTTGTAGCATATGTCTTTGGACTTGACGTAGGTTTCCCACTAAGAAGCTACATAAACCTGGTAAAATGTTTCATGTCCCTGAGCCGGCTGCCTTTTCTGCAGAGCGACAGCTCAGGGTGGTAGCAGGAATGTCCTGATACCTCATCATGAAAGCATCAAGGGCGCCTTCAGCATACAGGAGCTGCGTGCGGGGGTGGTTGGCGCCCTTGACCTGAATGGGAAAAGGCTGGTCCCTGACCTGAGAGTGACTTGGGTCCAAGGCAGCGTGTCTGCGGATGAGGCTGCTTCCCCTCAGTCTGCCTGCTAAGGGTCCACCTTTGATGTGCTGCCCTCTGGGGAAGGACCACTGTCCTGGGGCCACCTGAGAACTGAGCCAGGTACAGCACAGCGCCCCCTTGTGAAACCCAGGGGCGCTGCAGGGAGGCTCCCTCGGCCAGTTTGGGGGATGCAGTGTTCTCCGGGAGGGGGCAGCAGTGGGAAGTGGCGCCTGGACTTCGGGGTCATTCCCAGGCTTCAGGAGACTCTCAGCGTCACACGGCCCTTGCCGCCGTGAGACCTGAGTCTTGGGTCCTTCTTGTCAACCCTTTCATTTTACAGATGGGGAAACTGAGGCCCACAGGAAGTAGTGGCAACATCTGATGGCACATCTTGGGGCAGGCCCCAAGGTGAGAGCAAGCCCTGGCCCAGTGTCTGTGCCCCCCCAGGCATTGCCCCTAGAGGTATGTAGAGCCAGACGAACTTTCCTATCCCCTCCATTCCTCCTCCTTCATTTTTGAAAGAGAGTCCTAGAACTTGTGGGAAATGCCTTATCCTCCCGTTTCCCTTTGTGACCAGCCCTCTCAGTGCCCTGCTGTGTCCCAGGACTGGGGCTCCAAGGCAGTAGTATGGCTCCCGTGAGATGCAGACGCAGTGGAGAGAGAAAGAGCGGATCCTTCTGGAACATTCTCGATAGATCCGGGCAGGGTCAGCACAAGTGGGCTCCCTCCTTGCATCCCTCTTTGCAAACGCTAAGGAGAGGAGTCCGTGACCACACAAGCATGGGGGGATGCCCTCCCGGGCTGTCAGCCCATTAGCCCCGCTGTTGGACCTCTCCTCTCAGCCTGGGGAGCCCTCACCCTCTCAGCCCATCTAGGTCCTGTGAATAAAACCGCACGCTCCCTTGTCCGTGGCATCCAGACCTAACACGGGCTCACTTGAACTCGTTGGGAAATAAAGTGGTTCAGCCCATCAATACTCTTCAAGAGAGCTCTCCAAAGATGATATCAGAGGGTCAGCAGCCTGCCCACTGCTCGGGCCGGCGCACGCCTGGGGAAGGACCTCCCGGCTCTGGCTTTGAACCCTCCGTCTCCCAGGTCCCAGAGCTCCCACAAGGCGATAACTTATTACAGTTGAGTGTTTTCAATTGTGCATATGGGGGAGGGCATCAAAACAGAGGAGCTGAAAATAGCATCTCTTAAAGAAACCATGGTTCTCCTGATTTCAGTTTTAGAAAAAGAAAGGAGCCAAGGTTTGCATTTTTTCTAAACATAAAGATTCAGGTGGACAAGCTAGTCTTGCCCCTGGAAAGGTTAAAGAGTGAGCCCACCAAGACCCCCATGGCAGAGTGGGCAAGGTGCCCGCACGAAGTGACCCTCAGTGGGTGGGTCCAGAGGGGCTCACACACACTTGCAGAGGCAGGAACGGGCCAGCGCTGTGGGCACAGAGCTCGGCCTACCACCCCGGCCTGCACTCGTGGGGATTTACCTTCCAGGCATTTTTTTCCTTCCAGAACCTCCAAAGCCCTCTGAGGTCATCCAGGTAGGAGTCCTTTCCTGACCTGGCCTGGCTGACTTTCTGCCCCGCCTCCATTCGCCTTCCCAAACTTCATCGTCCGTTCCTGGAGACAGCCCACTCACATCTCTGTGCCGTTGCAGACGCAGGTCCCTTGCCCACAGTGTCACCCACCACCCTATCCTGCACCCCCTTCCCGTGGGAGTCGGCATGGGCCTCCCTGTTTGTTGGGCATGTCCTTCCCCCACCCAGCCAGGTGTCATTCCTCCCAGTAACACTTCCATCCCTTCTGCCCCGTGGGGTAGGGGACAGAACTCAATGGCCCCAAGCACCCTTAGGATATATTTCCTACCCTTGACCTTGACCATCAGCTCTTTGGGCAGGGACTATGCAGTGTTTGTCTTTGAATCCCCAAGCTTGGATGTGCATTCCCGTTCAACAACTAATGGCCAGGATTTCCATCCGGAGAAACAAAGTATTATTCTTTTTTCTTTGAAAAAGCGGGTGGGAGCTAGTTGTCCTGATTTTGTTTATTTCCCTTGGTCAAACCATGCAAAAAACCCCTAAACTCAAATTGGAGCAACTTCCATTTCAGATCAGTTTCTCCTCCTCTAACATGGTCTATTTAGTTTTATTGGTTTGTTTCTCATTAAATCCTTCAATTACTCTGCAATGTAATATGGTGAAATTATTGGCATGCGCCACCTTCATCATGTATCTGAGTTTGCTTCTTACACTTGCAGAAAATGCCTGAACGGTATTTGGTTCTGTTGTGGACTGAAACAGAGTTAATAACTATTATTTCGCGGGTTTTTTCCCCTGAGAAGCACTGCTTTTCCTGATTGTTTTTTACAGTTGGATTGGGAATATCGATTTATTCACCACTGTTTCAATAATTGTATACAAGGAACGAAAAATGCGGAGGTAACATTTCATCAGCTCCAGCAGATTAATTAGCTGTAGGAGATTAGGCACAGTGTTGCAGGGAAGATTTGCATTTAGAGGAAGAAAAAGTTTCTTCTTCTTCTTCTCCTGACCTTAAAAAAGCCAAGAGAACTTAATAGAGATGTTTTACCCGAAGCTGCTTCTCTTATTAGTCGATCAGGTTCTCTGATGAGCCTAAAGGAGCAGAGTAAGTAGGACCTCTGCCTTCTAAAAGAAAACGTTTGATGAAATTATCGGGGAAAAGGCCCCGCAAAACCAAGAGAGTTTAGTGATTCCCTCTTACAGAAGAAATTTTAAAAATTAGGAGAATTGGAATATGCCAACTCCCCAACAAAAGTTCCTTCCATGGATTTCGTGAGGGTTCCGCTATTCAAGAAATAACAAGATCCCTTTGTATTTCGATAATCAAACCCCATGCATCATAGTGGTTTCATTTGCATTTATTCTACCAAAATGTAAAACAGCTTGAAGATGAGAAGAGTTCCTTTCCTCCTCAGCTTCTCAGACAGGAAAACCTTTAAGTATCCTGCACACAAAAACATTAAAACTAAAGGCAGCTGGGAAGTGCGCACTGACGTCTAGGCCCCTCCCACGTTACTGATCCGAGTTGATCTAAGTGAACAAGAAGTAGAGCTTCCTGGAACTGGACTGAAGGCTTTAAAGGGACTCCTCACCTCCATCCTTTCCTGCCTCTGAACAGGAGGCCCTGCTCCTCCACCGATGGACCCCCACGGGCTGCACCTCCCGCATCACTCTTGTTAAAGGCTTGGTTTACGGCAGGAGGCATGCGAAGAAGCACGAGCCTATGTCTGATCCAAGATACAGGGAAGGAAAGTTAAGGTGGGGAGGAAAGGGATGGGGAGGGCAGGAAACAAAGGAAGAGGAGACAGACCCAGATTGCGTGAAGGCAGAGAGGGGAGGACACTCACGTGGGTCACCTGCATCCCAGAAGCAGGTATCACAGGCCTCCTGTGCGAGCAGGCTGCCAGGTCCAGGGTGAGACGTAAAGTAGACACAGTTCAAGCTCCCCAGGCTGTAGACTGTGATGCAGACCTGTTGGCAGGGGAGGTGGGCTGGACTGTCCTCCTGCTGGGTGGCACGTGGGAATCCAGGGTGGTCAGCCCGAAACCAGGATCCCGGCAGCTCCGTTTTCCAGGGACAATGCCTCCATCACTGTTCGTACAGGCCCACCTGGGAATTCAAGCAGGGGTGGGGAGTATGGGAGGCTTTGGGACTAAGGTGGAGGCACTTACCAAACTGCCTTGGTCACTTTAGCCTGGCTTTCTAGACACAGGATCTCCCCAAGGTCAAAGCCCCACGTGTCTTATGACCTAGACTTCCAATTTGTTTCTTCTGTCTGCTCCAATGTAGTTTGTTGGTTTTTCTTTTTATTTAACCCCACACTGGGCATGTTGCGAGAATACTTTTAAAACAAAACTTAGAGTTGGAATGGTCTTAGGGATACGTTGAAAAGTTCTGTCTTTGGTTGGATGTTAGTGGCGTGACCCCAAGAGTTGAACTCCGTATGCCCCAGCAAGGCCCCTGCACACTCTCATGTCAGAACTGCCATCGGATGGTCACCGAGAACCCCAGGGCTCCTGCCCAGCTCCCCGAGAACGGTCTCCGCCGTGACGAAGCTCAGCCGGGATGGGAAGTGGGCACCTCAGCACATTTTGACCATTGTTTGCACAGGGACACATGGCCATCTGCTAGTAGCACTTTTTGAAGTTTCCTTTAAAAGGAAAAAACCAAGATCCTTCCCCACGGATGCTCTGTGTGGGGTGGCCTCCACTCCGAACCGATCAGTAGTTCTGAAGTCTGATCCCGAATCGTGAAACTTTCCGCCAATTTTCACTTTGAAAAACTGCAAGCCCACAGAAAACTTTAGAGAACGGAACAAAGAATCTTGTCCGTCCTTCACGTAGGGTCACACGTCTCTGTGTCTGTGCACATGTGTTCTTTCCGAATCCCTTAAGGTGGTAGGTATCACGTCACTTCACCCGAAATGCTCGAACACACATCTCCGAAGAACAAGGACACTTAAGCACAGTCCTGTATCTTACTGGAGAAATCTACCATTGATATAAGAGATCGAACACCCAGCATTTACTCAGGCTTCACTGATTGTTTCAATAATATGAAATCGTCCTCACCTCAGACCTAATGGGGGATGACAGTGCATTTGGTGGTTATTAATTTTTATAATTGTAAAAGAAATAAACATTTTATTAATTTAATTATGAACTATAGCTCACTAATGCATAATAGGCGTTTCAAGTTTGGTGATCAGTTACTGTTAGATAAGTCCTTCCCTTTTCCCGTTTGAGACTAGTCTGGGGCAGCTTTGCGTCACAGTAGGTTGAATTTCTTCTGTGAGCTTATTCATGGGGTCCCCGTGGAGAAGAAGGGTCGTTGTCCGGCAAACTTGGGAACAGGGTGTATTATGCTCCCCTCTTGGAGAACTGCAGGCTCTCACATAAAAGGTGCAAGAAGGGGCTGCAGGAAAGTGCCCTCTGCAACTGTGCAACTGTCTTCCACTCTTTCTGCCGAGGAACCCACACTTGGCAGTTCCTCTAGTGCCAAGGGGTACAATTGCTAAGGGAACTAATGCCTGGGGCCAGCTAAACCGAAGTGCGCTCAGAGCACTTGCTCACAACTTTGCCAGAGTGATGTCCTAGGCGTGCTAACACGTGGTTTTCTCTATTTTGCTGAAAGATTGCCATGGATGGAACACTGTCGATGGGAAGAGTTAGCAGGGGGCCCTTCTCAGTGATAAGGTCTTAGTTCAGGACTGTCTGGCCCTCCAGAGTGTGGGGCGCACCAGCCCAGGCCTGCGAGGAAGTCACGGGGGTGGGTCCTGGGACAGTGGAGGTGGGAGGGTCAGCCCAGGCCATCTGAGCTTGGGCTCGATGCTAATCCGTGTTGTGGACTGATTCTCATACATGTGATCCCAGAAGGTTTCACCATGTTGTGTAGAACAGAATCCAGAATCAAACAAATTCCACCCTGGAAGGAGCTGGGCTCTGTTCCACCAGGCACATCCCCCCAGTTTATTTCATTTCTAGATGTCCATCGACATCCCTCCTTTTCTGTCATATGTTTGCATAAATACTTGAAAATTCTCCTGCTTCTATATAGGTTTAATGTGTTAAAATACGCAGAAGAACATAATCTGCTTAAAATCCAGCTGGAGGACCATGACCCGTGCAGCTGTCCAGAAAAGCTCTGAGGATGGAAGGAACGGAGACGGGCTCCGTCAGCTCCGTCAGGTGGGCTGTGGTCAGGGTGGCCGCTGGTGGCACTGCACAAGGGGGCTGAAGACACCGCCCTTTGCTCCAGATGGCTGTCACCATTTGCCACCATCGCGACCTTGAACAAGCAACTTGGATTCTTGGAGCCTCAATTTCCTCCAAAGGAGAGAGTGATCCTATCTCAGCGTGTTGCAAACGTTTGGGTACATAGGTAACGATCCTAGCACTGCATGGGGTGCCTCAGTCCCCGGCTGTGACAC
This sequence comes from Eschrichtius robustus, assembly GCF_028021215.1. Taxonomy (NCBI): domain Eukaryota; kingdom Metazoa; phylum Chordata; class Mammalia; order Artiodactyla; family Eschrichtiidae; genus Eschrichtius; species Eschrichtius robustus. The sequence continues at coordinate 136,060,501 of NC_090830.1, read as the reverse complement.
ACCCAGGCTGGTGGTATGTGCAGGCTGCCAGACTCTGCAGGGTCTAGGGCTGATCACTCCTCTCTGAGGGGGCTGTGTGGCCCCCTTCTGTGTATCCAGGGGCTGGACAAGACAGGTGTAAGGGACCCCTAGCATTGGGATTCCACACAATTCTGTGAAGGCGGTTTGAGGATGTCCTTGATCTCGTGAGTTGGTCTTCCCCTGAGACTCCTGCAGAGTTCTGTGCACGTGGCCCCTTCAGCAGCCACTGAACACCCTGGCTCAGGGCTCCTGACGTTGGATGTGCTGGGGTCTGCCTGGCGTCCCACCTGAAGCCCCGTTCCTGACTCACTTGGTTGCCATAAGAAAGTTCTGAACCATCTCAGAGCTTAACATTTTGGGATGTAGAGCTTCCTTCTGGACAATGGGACGAGGAATGCCCAAACATCTATCCAATCCTTTGGATAAAATGAACAGATGCTGATTAAAGCATTCTTCACTGACATGACAAGTCATTCACATACCCCCTCTGCTTCTCTGCAGAACCAAATAAAATTATTCCAGAGTTCCCCAGTACAGAAGGGAGGGCTAACTTCATTTAAGACCAGGCCTCACCGTGAGGCCTCCAGTGAGGCTGGCCTTCAGGAGGCTGGCACCCTCCACGTGCTGCCAGACAAACTCACCCCATCATCCTCAGCTGGTCATCACTATCTGTCTGGCACCCGCTGGTCCAGCATCTTGACCTAGACCCTGGAGAAGGGTTTGTTTATTAACCTCCTGGGTGCAGGGTTCTGCTGGGGACCGGAGTGAAGGCTGGAGGGTCTACCACCATGTCCTTACATGTCTGCCAGCCTTTATCCGTGACATCCCGCCAGGAAGCACGGGGTCCTCAGCGTCCACGGACCAGGGCTTCCCTCCCGCCTCTGTCACCTGGTAGCCACACCGCTTTGATTTTTGTTACTAAATTCTGTTCCCAAATCTGTTTTCTCTTGAGTTAAAGAGGAAGCAACCTGTCCTTACAAAACTACTCTTGGTCTAAATGAGATGCTGTTTGTGAAGTTGCTGGCGCTCACATGCTGTTCAGTAAATGTACGTTCCCTGCCTGCAGCTCACATGCTCACAGATCAGCAGATCTGGTGAAGAAGACAAGCTCTCTGTGCCACTGTGGACCCCGCAGGCCTAGGGCAGGGAGGCACCGCAGGCCGAGGGCACCAGCCTTGCTGAAGGGCCCTCGTTTTGGAGATGGAGAGCCCAGCCAGGCTCCCCTGCCCCCTCACAAACTGGCCCACGCACTCGAGACTCTGAGAAGCCACTGTATCCACATGGGCTGAGCATGTCTCCACTTCTTTGTAGAGGGAATGCTTCCACGGTTGGCATCTTTGGTTTGAGGACCCTTCTTGTCAGCGGGGGAGGCATAGATGGAAGTCTATGATAGAGAAGATAGTCTTGATAGGGAGGTCTTGATGGAGAAGAACCAGCCCTCTCCCATCACTCCTCAGTTGGACAGAGGATGGGAACGCAGCCCAGGGCCCAGGGGGCCTGCTCCTGGGGGCATGTGTGGAAGGAGGGGCTGAGGGCAGACCAGGTGGAGCCGGAGTGAGAGGCAGGACACCAGGAGAATCCGGCCTGGGCTGGGTGATTCTCAGAACTTGTTCCAAGGACCCCTCTCCAGAAAGGAATTTCAGTTCAAATTTCCTGCCAGGTTTTGAAGTACCAGTTAATTTCCTTCCCTTTCTATTTGGCTCTAAGTTCCGAGTCTTCGCTAGCACTCGGCATCTGCGGACACGCTGAGGATTCGGCTGCATGGAGGTGATCGATAATCTAATGGGGGCTTCACGGCACGTGACACAAAACCCATTTCTGTCCGAGACAGCTGGGGACTGGAGGGGGAAAACCTACAGAATAAACCCTGGAAAGTAGCTCTGGTGGAATCACATTCTGTCTCTAACTGATCTGCTTTCTCAAGGAAAAGGCAATTAACATCCAGCGTGTGGTTTTCCTAAGAAAACCTGTGATTTCCCACACAGGAGCCACAGTGCTCAGGGCGGCCAGGGGCTCCTGCTCAGCCGGGGACATAATGTTGACATTTACTAGAAACTAACTTCCAACTGAACATCTGGGTGCCCACAGGGCACTCCTGGAGGTGCCAGGGACACCACCCCCTCCCTCTTCCTCAGAGAAGCTGGTCTGCTTTGGAGAGGGGGCTCCACCCACATCCAGCACAGGTGTCCCCAGCGGGGTGGACCCCAGGGGAACACTGGCCGATGAGGAGACCAAAGGCACAGGCTCCACTCGGAACTTTGGAATCCCCTGCTCTGACCAAACGAACCTTTCAGGGAACTCTGCTTCATATTCCGTAACAACCTAAATGGGAAAAGAATTTGAAAAAGAATTGATACATGTATACATATAAATGAATCACTTTGCTGTAAGACTGAAATGAACACAACATTGTTGATCAATTATACTCCAATATAAAACAAAAAGTTAAAAAAATGAAAACATTAAAAACATACCGGTGTGCTGAAATTAAGCTTTAGACTTTTCTGATAGAAGCTCTGGACTAGCCATGCCCAGGGTGAATGTGTGCGTGTGTATGTGTGCTTGTGATCTGTGTACTGTGTATAGTGTGCGTGTGTATGCGTAGTGACATGGTGTGTGGAGGTGTGTTTGTAATGTGTGCAGTGGTATATGGTATGTATAGTGCGTATGTGCGTGGAGGGGTGGGTATGTGTGTGCTTGCTCCAGCTTTTCCGGTGTCCTGAGCTCCGCGTCCCTGCGGGCTGACCTGGGCTGTAAACATGGAATGTTGGGGGCATCGTGGAAGGGGTGCTGAGATAGAAGTGGCTGTAACTCTGGGCAAAGAGACGAAAGGCTCTGGCCCGTTCCCCGGGCAGGCGTGACAAGAACAGCGCTGAGGAAACGGCCGTCTCCTGCAGGTAATCGCATGGGGCTCTCCCCCCACCTCCCACGTGGTGAAGCCTGTAGGCGGCAGAGCCAGGCCCGCTGCTGGGAGAAGCGGCCGCCGTGCCCCTGACTCACCACACGCGTGGCGACCACAGCTCGACACCCACCTCGTACACGTGTCCCCCTGCTCCTCCCAGGGGCCCCCAGGGGGCTGTCGTTAGCCTCACTTTGCAGAGGAGGAGGTGGCCCTAGTACCAGACGCCCAGCCCCAGAGCCCTCGGAGCCTCGCCTTCCGCATCTGTGAAATGGGGTAACAGCATCAGCTCCCTGACGGGCGATCAGGCCTGAACAAGCCCGGCACAGCGTCAGCAGCAAACGCGTGTGAGCCGTGGGCGCTTTCGTCTCTGCGGTGACGTTTAGGTGATTTGACAGAAAAGTCAAAGTGCGAGGCCACGTGAGCCTACTCGGGGTGGTCACTTTCTGACGTGGCCACGTGTACGTAGCACAGGTGACCGGAGGGAGGACCGGCCCCCTGTAAGAAGCCACCTGGGACTTAGTGTTTCCCGCTTAACCTACCAGCGCTAACCTGGGTGCACGAGGGGCTCTGGGACGCCAGCCACAGAGCCCAGGTTCACTGTCACGTTCACAGCATCCGTGGGGCGGCCGGGCCTGACACCAGCGCTGAGCAGCGGGACTGAGACAGGCCAGAGGCTCTCAGCTGTGGTCACGGCTGGCCTTTCAGTTGGCTGGGAAGCGGTCCTTCTACTAACTCTTCTGTGAAAAGTTCAGCCAAGGGCAAGATTCTCTTATCAATCAGACAAGGAGCCACAGTTCTTGGAGGAGAGAGCGGTCCGGCAGGGCAGAACCAGCCCAGTTGCCTCTGGAAGGATGGATGTTTAGACACGGACGGATGCTAAGCTGCGTCCCCAAGAGGCCAGCGGAGCAGTGTGGAGTGACCGCTCTGATCCTCAGCCTGCCCCGGAGGACGTGTCCGCCTGTCTGTCTCCTGTGGGACTCGGACGGCGCTTGAAATCGGATTCACCAGCAGCTTTGAGTATCGGTTTCCTGATGATGGACAGAAAAATGAGTCCTCGAAAAAATACTTAAATCTACAGGAAGAATCCGAGGGAAATAAAAGGGTTTGGTGAGAGGATAAATAGGTACCTGCAAATGCTACGCTTAACATACCAGTCATGAAAAGGTTTGAAAACTGCAGCAAAGAGTCTTGGACGGCTGCGTCGAGGAAAAGTGTGCGTTCAGCAGAACCCAGCAACGCCGCTGCTGTGGAATAGGTTTAAATGTCTTTTCCCTCATCACTAGATTATTCAGTACAATGTCATTGGCTGCCACTGACATTTTCTTTCAAGTCATAAAGGCCTACCTAGTAATAAAAGGACTCGGAGTAAAATTAGGAATATCCTGTATAAATTATCTTTAACCTTAGCTTCGTTTGGATGGAGACTTCTTAGACCTGATCAATTTTCATGAAACTATCCACGTAAAACTGTGAGAAAATATTTGATCCCCGCTCTCGTGAAGGCAGTGGTAACAAGGCAGCTGCTTTGCTTCTACTTAATGGTGTTGTTGGTGCCAGTCTCTGTGGGCGATGTAGGGAAGCAGGGGATAATTTTGAAATTTAATGTAATTTCCCAGAGCGTTGTTAGGGAAAACATCTCCGCCGATATGCATATTTTATATAAGTGCTGTGTAGTCAAGGACGTTCAGCAACTTGCCAAATTTTCTGCTTAGTTGGAAAAGCATTCACTCACACAACTTGGGCTTTTCCCAGCTTTGCAAGGGTAAATTGCTTGGGTGAAGTTGTCACATTTTCCCTCCTCGGATTATTTGCATCACGGGCTTCCCTGCAAAGCCATCAGTGTGGGCCCAGGAAGGAGGTGAGAGTCATGACCAGGATGCCCTACGTCCCGTCCTGGGCTGGCCCGTCTGGACCAGTGGAAGATCTGGTGACTCACGGGAAATTTGGAGCCTCCAACAAGGGCTCTCTAAAGCGATATTCGTTCCTGTAGCAGAGTGGGCTGCGATGCTTCCTCAACTCTGGGTGAGAACACCAGCTTAGAAAACGTCAAAGTGGGAAGGAAGGGCTCCCGTGCCCATGGAGAGAAGCTTGCTTATGATTAATTCCTGAATTTCTGGAGGGTGCATGGGCCCTTCTAGGACTCTTTCTTGAGGCTCCAGAATTTCTGGCGAGGCTTGTTCAGCTCTCCCCGGTCAGTCCTCTCCCTCATTCAGTGGCTCCCTTCTGCATGGGGTAATGGGGGACCCCGGTGTTGGTGGAGTCCCTGCAGGTCCCCCTGGGTCCCCGCCTTTGGGGGCTGCAGGCTGTGCATGTGACAGTGCCTGCCCAGCTGACCCCACCCCCCGTGGAGGCTGAGGTCAGCAGGTACAAAGCGAATGGAATCTCAGCCATTACTCCCCTCGTAATCCGGACGTTACGTTTATAGACCTTTCATCCAGACGGTTCCCAGAGGGCATTTGCAAATTTAACAAACTGTGGCCGAGAAGTCCAGCAACCTCTTCAGGTGAATGATTGGAATCGCTGAACCAGCCTGCCTCTCAAGCCCCTGCACGAGATGCTGGAACCCAAGTTCAAAGTGGGGGCTTCCATGAGGCCGTGGAATCCAGCTCACGCCCACGTTCCTTCCAAAGGCCCCAGCCTCGGTGGAGCATCTGTGACCCGTCAGCCCCTCGGCCTGTTATGCAGGCACCATCCTGATTACCCGTCACATGAAAGCAGAAAGTCTTTCCTCCCCCGCAGCTGGCTCAGCTGTGTGTCCACCCTCCCTGGCACGGATGCTCTTCTCTGCACTCAGGTCTCTGGGACGCCCGAGCCGACCTAACTCGGGTGCACCTACGCCAGCAAAATGCAGTGGGGTCCAGCGTTCCCTGCGTCTGTGGGAAGCCCCACTTACGAATGGCACCGGCCGGGAGGCGAGGTGCATTTGCTGTGCCTGAGGGACACACCCCTTTGGAAACATGTTCCACGCTCCGAATGCCCTGGAAGCTGCCCTCGGCGTGTGCAAGAGGAGCTGGGGAGTCGCTGATGGAGCTGGGGAGTCGCGGATGGAGCTGGGGAGTCGCGGATGGAGCTGGGGAGTCGCTGCGGATGGAGCTGGGGAGTCGCGGATGGAGCTGGGGAGTCGCGGATGGAGCTGGGGAGTCGCTGCGGATGGAGCTGGGGAGTCGCGGATGGAGCTGGGGAGTCGCTGATGGAGCTGGGGAGTCGCGGATGGAGCTGGGGAGTCGCGGATGGAGCTGGGGAGTCGCGGATGGAGCTGGGGAGTCGCTGAGCAAACTGATGGAGGACCATCCTCAGCCACCACCTCGCACTCCCCGCACCTTGGGTTACACGCGGCTCCCTGCTTCCCCGAGCATGTCTACCGAATCGACACAATTCCAGCTGGATTTCCTCGGGGGGACCTTTCTCGAAAGACACCCCAGTGCAGAAACCAGCAGCTGAAAAGGCCTCCCGCACCCCATCCTTAGGAGCGAGAGGACACCCATGGGGTCTCACTCCAATCTTTGTTGAGGGGATGGGTCCCAGGCATCCCCTTGCTGCTTGCCTGTGTATCCTCCAAAGCCAAAGCCCGGCTGTACCCTGGGGCCTTGTGCAGTGGTCTCATACACACACACACACACACACACACACACACACACACACACACCTGTCTCTACCTGAGCCTGACTGCAGGGTTTGATCTCTGGCCCGAGACTCTGCTGGAAGATGAGGTGCCCCTTCCAGACCCAGACAACCTCAGGGCTGCAAGTCTTCCCCTGTGGCATGGCCGCAGCCTGGAAGGCCCGTCTGTGCAGAGTGCCTGGTACCCAGGCCGGGCAGATGCGCCAGGGCAGGCTAGAGGGACGCTGTCACGGACGGGCCACCTCGGGCTCAGGCCTGACAGCCTGACAGAAGGTGGGCTGGGAACTGGGAGCTGGCGGGGCCTTGGTCCATCTAAGTACTTTGCCCATGTAGTTAGGGAAACCCAGGCTCAAGGAGATATGGTTCCCAGGGACGGGGAGCAGTCAGTGGTGCCGGGTGTGAGAGGCGGGTGGGTGCAGGGTTGGGGGGACCAGAGGGCAGGGGCCTCCGGTGACGGCAGCAGCCCACGCGGGGCCTGTGGGAGGGGCCCCTGAAGCTGACACAGACATGCCCCTCTGTGCTTCCGGTGGAGTCTTGTCAGATCCTTCCAGAAAGGCCACGTGCTCTCCGGGGCAGGCTGTCTTCGCCCCCGACGGAAGAGACGACCCCCTCCAGCTCTACTGCACGGTAACTGTGTGACACGGGAGGGCATCAGGCACAGCTTCTGGAATCAAATAGGCCACCAGGCTGCCAAGCTCTGCCTCTGATCACATGACCAAGATCCAAGTCCTGAAGCCGTGCATGAGTCAGAACACCACCGGACATGGGGGTAATAACAGTGACCATTTCTGGGTCCCGCTCATCTGTTACCCATGAAGGTACGCTGCCTTATTCGTAGCAATTCTCGAACAAAGCAATTTGGCAAACAAAGCTGACCTTTGCCCCCCAGTAAGGACAGGGCCCACACCGCCCCGCTGTGTGCTGCTTCCCCACCGTGTCCTGGCTGGATGGGTGCAGGGGGGGTGACGTGGCTGAAAGGATGGGACGCTGCTGGTGTAGGCGCGTGTGGGGCTGGCCCTTCCCTGGGGGACTGGGCCTCGAGTTGACGGACACACGTAACAGAAGCCTGCAGAGGATGGAAGCAACCTGGGTGGTGGCTTACATTCTGGATTTAATCGTCCCTAAAACTGTTACATTTTGGGGAGTATTCCCTTAGATTTGGACTGTCCTTGAAAAGCGGACCCCGCAACTCCACATCTGCGTGACTAATAAACGATGTCAGCCCGGCACAAATCCTGCACGTGTGCAGACCCATCCAGCACGTCTGATGCACCAGAGGAGGCCATTTAGCCAGCAGAAGCCACCTCCTGCCTGGCTCTGAGTTCCTCTTTCTCTTGCTGTTCTATTGTCGGCCCCGACCTTCAGCTGAGTTTCTCTAGGAGAGAAGCGGCCCAGCGCTAACCGGGCCCAGTGGGCCAGCACTTGCTGTCACGGGGCAGCCTGACTCAGACCTGCCTGAGTTTCCCAGCCCTCCTTTTCTGGGTGGGTCCCAGCCTCTGAGGTCCAGCAACTGGGGGTCGTCAGCTCTGCAGGACAGGTCGGGGCTCTGTGCAGGATCTGGTGAAGGCTGATGTCATGAATGTGGGACTGTTTCTGTCTTTTGTTATGAGTGTCTGCCAGCTCTCTTACAAATCTGCCCAGGAAGGAAAATTTGGGGGCACACGAATCAGGCCAGATGGGGCATCCAGAGACTCAGGCACGTGGGACGTGAGTGCTTCTGTTACTGACATACACGTGGCCTCGATCCTCCTGCCCCCGCCCCCGGCTTTGGCTCCATCTTCTCTGAATCAGAAGCCAGAGGCTGGGCTCCTTGGACTCAGGCCCCTCCAGTTAGGAGGTCTGATCTGCAAGCCAGGGTGACGGCCTGAGGCCCACTGGGTGTGAGTGGACAACTGGGGGCGTGGGTACCCCCCTCCCTGTCAGCTGCCCTCTCTCCGGCCCTGCCTTCTTCTGGAAATATCCACGCCTCTGTTCATTCAGGCACAGGCCATCCCTACGTCTGGGGGCGCTCGGCCAGGACTCCTGGGGGAATATGGGCAGGACCCGCACTCCGAGTGTCCAAAACCCAGGTGGGTGTGGTGAGGAGAGGGTTTCCCAGGAAGCTGATTTTGAAACTGGGACCTGAGGCTACATAATGATAGCCTGGAAATTTGGGCATTGGGGGGATGAATAGCTGGGGGGAGGGTAGGGGTAGGGAGAGCAACCTGGCAGGGCCTCCAGATGTCTGAAGGAGAGAGAAGACACCGCGCGTCTGAGGAAGTGCAAGGGTCAGCAAATCTGGGCCTGAGATGGGGGGGCCACACCCAGGAGGGGCAGGGTGGGCTTTCAGGCATGGTGGGGAGGTTGGATTTGTTCCGGGAGCGTGGGTGTGTCTCCAGGGCATCTTCCCGAAGTCCCTTCCCTCGCTTTGTGGGTCCGGCAGCTGCAGAAGCCCCTCTTCTCCTTCTCAAGGGTCCACGGCCTGAAGAAGCAAGGTAAGCGACACAGCCGTGTGCCTCTGGACCGTTCCCCCTCTGCTGGCTCTGTCCTCGCAGGAGCAGACGCTGTTTCCCTGCTTCCGGCCCTGGGGAGGGAGCAGGCGGGGCGAGCACAGCATGACTGCCCACGATGGTGAGGGCTGCTTCTCCTCTGAGGAGCTGGTGCTTCACTCAGCCCAGAGTCCGGCTCCAGCCTCTCCCATCCAAAGCCACAGCAGCCCAGCGGTAGAATTAGCCAATCTCTTTCCTCCTGCAACTCAGGACTCACCTGGTGTTTAGTGACTTATTTTCCTGTCTGCCCTGGACTTGAGCTCCACTTACTCCCCATCCAGAGAGGGCCACCCACGCAGCCTCTAATGCATCCTTGAGAAGTTTGCTAAGCGTTTGTAGAACGTGCTGTAACATTGCCCTGTGGACCGTGGTGACAAACCCTGGCTACGCATCAGAAATACCTGCTGCAGTTCTGAAAAGTGCAGGTATCCTGCCCACACCCTCAATTTCAAGCTGTAACCCTGTGCTGTTTTTTGAGAAGGTCATGCAGACCTGGTATGGAAAAACTTCTTGTTGTCTTACGCCAACTGCTGCTCTGAAATAGGATCATTTCTTTCCGGTAGGAAGGACCACTGAATGAGCAAATAGGATGCCGTTGATTTCTCCCTGGTGCCTCCACGCTAAACGTTGGTCATTGGCCAATGATTTTTCTGGGAGACAAAGTGACATCATCAATGATGATGGGGTCATAGCAGAGAAATAGAAGCCATATTAATTTCAAGGTCCATTAAGGCTCCAGTTTAAAAAAAAAATCAATGTTTTCTGAACATAAATGGGAAAAAATTGGTAGAAGACAAAATTCTATTTCAAGCTTTTAAGTCTATGACCAGCAAGGGATGAAAATATTGACAAAGAAAAAAAAATTTTGAGTATTTGATAATCTCCCTCAGAAATGCTATGTACAAGTGTAAGTTATTTAAGATAATTGTTCATTGAAGCAAATTGATGTCGCAGGCATTGGATTCTGACAGAAAGTCAACTTTTGCCAGTTGAAACGTCTAATACTCTAGAACCTGTGAGCAAATCAGGAGGTGTTCTCTCCACCAGTGAGCACTGCCCTTCAGACAGGAGGAAAAGGACTTCTGTCCAACCCTCTTGTTCTACCCACAGAGACCAAATAACACCTTCTTGAAGGGATAGGAAAATCAGTGATGGACCAGACAAAACATCCAGGAGGATTTCCATCTGTATAGATGAAAACAGTTGTAAAGCTCTCCTACACAGTTTGAAAAGTACTTTATTGCATTCCTTTGGTTGGAGGTTTTCCTTGTGTGATAAGACGACACAACTCTGCACACAACTTTTTTGGGGGAGGGGCAGGGGGTGTTCTAATCCCTGCCCTTGGGCAGCCCAGCCTAAGCCCCAAGGCCAGGCAAGCACTCAGTGATGTGTGGGATTACACAACAGAGGAAGTGTTCATTTCCGTTCACATCCCTAAGAGATAAGAGTTTCAACTCAAAATGCCTCCTTAATAAAAGACTAAAACTACTTTGCATCATTCAGTTTTCCTTTTTTGGGGGGCGGGGTGATGGAAACAAGGTACATTTACTTAAATAAATCTATAAAGCCAAATTAGATATTTAATGGTTTAAATAGTTGACACTTATTCTTAAAATAATTCCTTAGGTGTGTCCCAGCTGCGGGCACATCGTTGTCAATGGAAAGAAGAAATTACAACACCAACCACGGCCGATTTCAGTTTTGTTGGTCATACGTGGCGTCAGGCATGGGTTTTCCACATTCTAATGGTGTTTAGGCACCTAAAGCTGAAGTTTCCCGATGCCTGAGTTTGCAGGTGATTTCCCGGAGCCTCTTTTCTCCTCTGATAGGTTGGCTCTAGTGACAAACATGACTGTTTCATTCAGACCTTCCTACCACTTATGGAACTGGATGGCAGTTTTTCCCAAAGAGATCAGTTCCACAGTTTGTGTCCAGAAGAATGAACCAAGGTTCAGTGTCACATCACACCAACTGCCATGCCTTTCGGGCACGTTTTCCTGCTTTCGTTTTGGCAAAGATTTCCTGTTGCCGTGTGCGGTGGAGAGTCCTGTGCCCTACTCAGTTCAGGCTGAGCTGGCCCATTTACTAGAGCCACAGGAGACCTCTTCGCCGGCAGCTTTGGTCTTTCTTGAGAAAGTGCCCCCAGCCGAGATGGGGATGGCTTCAGGAGCTTCTTGGTGAGCCCTGGCTTTCTTTCCTCTTAAAGGGTTGCCAGTTCCAGGCCCACAATCACTGCTGGCACGAGATCTGGTCCAGGTGGGCTTGAATCGCCCTGCCTTCTGAACCTGTGTCAGTTTTGTTTTCCCCTTTGAACCACCAAGCCCATCTCCGAATCCCCACAAAGATGCTCAGATCCCTCTGCCTCTGCTGGGTTGGTACTGCCTCTCTGCCCAGGATTTGCATCAGCCGGAATGTGAGACCTCTAGCAAGTTGCCAACACATCTTTTCAATCAGAAGAATTCGGTTTGGTTTTCTTTGGAATTTTACGTTTGTCACCAAGAGTTTCAACAGCTGAACATCCAGGGTGAGGCTGGGCTCCGTCAGCCCTGACGCCGGGAATAGTAGGTGAGGACATGCCAGGGGCAGACCGTGCTAATTGTTCCAACCGTCCCATCTCCCTTGCCTCTCAGTAGGGAGAAGCCCCCCGCTTTCTTGGGTTTCCTTTAAGGCTAGTCTTAGACATTTTGGAGGAGGAGGGACATTCTAGGGATGCTTGGATTTTGAGGGGCAGATGTTTCCGAACAATTCCCTCCAAATGGTAATCCTGGACTTTGATAATTAGGTGCAGATGATAAGGTTTTACATAAGAAACCAGTATCCTTGAATTTCAGTCAGATGGGATCCGTGCATTTCTCTGCACCCAGATTGCTTGCGAAGTGAGGGGGCACCCCCGTCAAAGGGGAGGGATGAAAAGATAAAAAGAAAAGACTGATTTTCAAAGCCAATTATGTCCCTGTTTCTGGGATGCAAACCAAAGTTTGGAGAGAAAAGAAGTGGTGTGTGTGGGCGTGGATGGGATTCTCTTAATCTGGGAAACTGGTTCGGGCCCATGAAACATTTCATGAAAAGCTAATGTGAAACCGATGTGCTCATCAATATTTATGTCCTCCCGGCTGGCTGTGGGCCCCTAGCCCCCTCGCTTCCCTTGCCAGACCAGTCAAATGCTTCGGCAAAGGAAAACAGTGGAGCCAAATGGTACAGTTCAGCTCAGAAGTGTTTTCTTCCTGCAAACATGCTGTCTCTCTTCCTTGTAGCTATTTAGTTTTCACCTGTAAGATCTTCCTTCCCCCCAAAACCTGGAAACACTTACTGAGTATTTGCAGTGCAGGCCGCATTTGCTCCATGCCCTCCGTCCCCCAAGTGGCTGAAGTTCACAAGAAGGAAAGTGGGAAGAGGAGGGGACCCTTAGGTTCCACGGGCCTTCTCTTGTCCGATGTCATGGCAACTCTGAGAAAGTGTCGGTGATGATGGTCACCTTTCTACAGACGAGGAAACGGAGGTTCCAAGAGCACCAGTAACTCTTGTACTAACTGGTAGAGCAGATTTGGACTTTTATGGAGGAAGTCAGAGCCCTCCCCTCGACCCCAGGCTTCCTGCTAGTTCTCGGCTGGCCTGTGGTGCTCTCGGGTGGCTCAGCCCGCCTGCAGAGCGTGGGGTGCGCTTCCTCCTTCTCAGCACATGGGGCTCAGAAACTCCTGGAGACCATCAGAAGCCTCTCCCATTGCCTAGGAATTAAAACAGCTACTTGGGCATCTTCCCTGCTAGATCAGGTGTCCCAGAGAGCAGGGCGAGGTTGGATGTAAGCGTTGTCTATGCCTGAGTATCTTTCCTACAGCTCAGCACCAAGGAGGCCCTGGGGAAATGTCAGCTACTGAAGGAGGGTAGGGGAGCCCCAGGGCCCGGGGCACCTGCGGCTCAGGTGTTTCTGAGTGGAGGAGAGACCCCACGGTGGAGAGGGTTTCTTGCACCGTGAGCCGGAGTCACATGTATGCCTGTCGTTTTGAGCTTGTCCCCAGAAATGAAGTGCTTGCTTAGAAGTCACCGCCTCTGCCTTGTTTTACACCATCTCCGTGATCTCAGAACTTCCGAGCTTGATTTTATAAACCTAGGGGGAAAAAAAAAGCCCAGCCAAACCTGAGGCTCATTACTCATAGAAACTAATTTTTAAATACACAATTCTAGCATAAATTTACATATAAAGAAGGATGTTGGTCTGAAAAAAATCCTGTTATCATAACATTGTGGTTGGCGTACAAAACCACAGGAGGCACATATGCAGAAGTTATGGTTGCTCAGCAACCATAATTGCCCGCTTTAATGTCTAAGCAGATAGACTGATGGCTGAAATGCAGTGTGGGGAAGACCCCACGTCTTCCACCACCGGAGTGGTAGGTGGGTGCGCAGGCCTCCCCGGCAACCCGCACGGGGAGGGTGACCCTTAAACAGGTGAAGACACGACGTCTGGGGTCCTGCAGCTCTGCACTGCGCTTGGAGCAATCGCTTGGGCCCAACGTCAGAATGTTTCCACCCGGCCTCCCCTCGTCGTGATACGTTTGTCAGCTTCACAGTATTAGTGGCACACAGGCTTGCTCTGCCCTCTGGGGTAGCAGGACTGGGGGCTGGAACTTGCTGGCAACCACTGCTGAGTGCACGGTGGAAGGCCCCGGAAGGTCTCTGAGACAATGGAACTGGTATGAGGCCAGGGAATCGTTTTCATTCTCAGTTGCGTACAAGCTCTGGGAAGAAGGGACCCGCAGGGCGAGCGGTCGGTACCAGGAGGAGGAACAAGGAAGCCTGGTCCATGGCCCGCCACACCCAGATCGGTCCTCCCTAAATCCCTTTCACTCCAAGTTCATCAGTGGTTCCTCATGGCCTTGGAGACAAACTCTGAACAGCAGTCAATGCTCTGACCACCTATTCCTGCCATGAGGCTCTACTCGGAAAAATGTTCTTTGTCGTCTCGGGTGCCTCTCACCCTGCTCTCTGGTATGAGAGATAGAATCTGGCAGGGAAGATGTCTGAACAACTGCTTTCTTGCTTGCCAGTGTGAGAAGGCCCCTCTGTCTGTGAGGGTTTGGTTTCTCAGCCCCCGTGAACTGGGTGGGAGAGAAAGTCCACCCCATGCTCTCCAGGCAGACTGAGCCACTCAAGGCCACCACAGCTCCGCGGTGACCAGCAGGAGGTCTGGGGTCCATGGCAGAGCCCTGAGGTCTTTCCGTAAAGTCCAGATCTGCTCTACCATTTAGTACGAGAGTTACCGACCCACTCGGAACCTTGGTTTCCTCATCTATTTTTTAACTTCTCTCGCTATAGATGAAGCACAATATACAAACAGTGGGGAAAAGAGAATAACGGTAGAGAAAAACCATCACCTCAACATGCTTACGCACTAACCAACGCCCATCCCAAACCTGGACCTTATTAGCAGGACAGTGGCGTGGGCGCTTGTGGCCGGCGGTGTGGGCTGTTTGCTGTGACAGTGACCCTGGCTCACCTACTTTCTCAGAGCATCACCTCCAGTGTGGAGGGATGGTGGCCGAGGGCTTTGTCTCATCCTTATCAGTGCAACGGAATTAGAAGAAGCCGAGTGAATTGTGTGCCTCCCTGGTCCAAAAAAGCAGCACTGACTGACCATTGGGTCAAGGTGACTGCAGGGGCCATGTAGGGACCTGGCACTGTTCTTGCTGTTCTTAAAACAGGGTCACTTTTGGGGGGTGGGTGCAGAGCTCTTTCAAAGGTACACCTTGGGAAAGGAGTGGAGCCTCAGTGAAGAATAGTTTCCATGCTCAGGTATTTATTTGTAATGGGTGGGTGCATTTTAAAATTAAACCCAGTCTCTGGCTGGGCTCCCCATTAATAATGAAGGAGGAAAAGCTAAAAGCCTAGAACCACCTGGAAGAGACTTGTGTATTCTCGGGCTGAAAGGTTTGTTCCTTTCTTGGTTTTGCTGAAACACTTTGTTCATGCGTCCATTACATGGAGCCCATCACATTGCCCTATTTAATAGATATTTTTCTAGCTATAGGACAATATAAAGTTTTGGAAAATCTAGTAAAAAGAAACAAATTCAATTCGCCCACTATCCCACTTCTGCTATTCAGGAATAATCACCATAGATACTCTGTCCTTGCCCCCTAGCTTCTTAATAATAATTTAAAAATTTGTCTTTCTTTTCCATTTCATTTAAAAAAAATTTTTTTAATGAAATCATATATTTTTATTTTATTTTTAATTTTGTTAAAAGTTGGTTTACAATGTATAGTTGGTTTATAACGTTGTGTTCATTTCACATGTACAGCAAAGTGATTCAGTTATACATATACATATATATATTCTTTCTTTTTCAGATTCTTTTCTCACATAGGTTATCACAGAATATTGAGCAGAGTTCCCTGTGCTGTACAGTAGGTCCTTGTTGGTTATCCGTCTTGTATATAGTAGTGTGTATATGTTAATCTCAAACTCATGATTTATCCCTCTGCCTTTCATTTCCATTTTACAGTAAACTTTCTAATGGCATGGACCTCCTCTGTGCGTAGATGCCCGTAAATATTCTGTTAGAGGAATGAGTGCAGGTGCCCATTAGTTTTTATCAGTTTCCCTTCACGTGCCAGCTGAGGTTTTCCGTGTTTCAGCGTGGAAAAAGGCACATAGCTATGGTGTCCATCAGGGAACACACATTGAAATACTTCTCATAACCAGGGTGATAAGGATTATCCAAACAGTGTGCGCTTAGCTCACTGGACACATCACTTTGCTTCTTTTATGGCAGAGAAACTTAGTATGCAGCCCAAGCTGAAGGCCACTTATCAGCAGAGCTGCTCCATCACCCAATGGAGTGGTTACATTTATTACGAACACATTGTTCAACTTTATCACGAGTTAAAATTCTTGTACATTCTGTCCGGAGGGTGCAGGCAGAAAAGCCTGCAATTTCTCCTAGCGGAACTCTGTTGCTACGTGGGATCTTACTGTGACCACTGAGTATTTCAAGCCCTGTCTCTGGCCCTGTGAGTTAGAGTTTCTCAAATTCCTTCTTGGAATGAGGTGGAATGCAAATAAACAGACCCGTAAACAGCCTTATAAGCATCTGAGCTCCAGTTTGATGAAGGATGACACAAAACCGCTGATCTAAAAATCTTCCTATTTACATGCACTTTTTTTGTGAGACAAATGAAAGGGTAGCTCATGTGACTGAACTGATCCTGCAGCGGTTGACTTCAATTTTCAGATCTTGTACCTCCATTTGAAATCTCCCCTAGTCATGGAGCTAGAAATGATCCCAAATGCCATATTGCTCCCCTCTTCACTTAAGAACCACTCCCAATTTGAGTCATGCTGACTTCCGGGAATTCTCTGACATCCTGGCCTCGTGACTTTCCCGTGGTCTGCTCCATCTTCCCAGGTGCTCTTAGGTTTAGTGGTGCTTTTTCTGTTCTTGCCGGCCTCTTTCTGGCTTTCGGTCTCTTCTGGCTCGTTTCTGAGACTCGCCAGCTCTGTTCCCCATGCTCTTCCACACCTAGCCCAAGGCTGCGGAGGTGTGAGGCCACCATCTGGGGAGCAGGGCAGCCTCTCTTTGGTTCACACTGGCAGTGGAGGAACTCATGCCCTGCTCTGCCTCTTTTGTGTAAATTAGAATGCCAACTCGTAGGGTCCTTAGAGACCATCCAGGAACATCTGCATTTTTTAGAAGAGAAAACTGTCAGACCATTGATTCATTCATGAACATTTACCAAGGGTGCCCATGTGCTCAGACTAGCTCCAAAGTCTATCTGAAGTAAATAAAACAATTCATGGGCGTCGGGGGGAGCTGGAGGTTATATCTATTCACTGAGGTCAATTTAGGAGCCTGTTTACAAATACCTACTGTGGCACGAGTGAGTTTCCTTTCCTTTACTTTCACAGACAGTGACTGTGTCCATAAAGATTCATCAAGGGTTGCCCATCCCCTAAAATGACACTTTCTCTCGTTCCGTTTGCAGGTCTGCTCCTGACTGCCTTTATCTCCAAGGCCAGCTGCCTCGAGAAAGAATATCACATGTCCCTGTGGACCTCACGTCTCCTACATATGAGTCACACCGAGGGAAGAGGTGAGTCATTTAAGTACTTTTTCTTCTTCCCGGGTTTGAAATTTTCATGTTGCTTTTGCAAAATGCAACAAGGGCAGGGCGGTAAAGCATGCAGGCTGCGTCCAGTCCAGGTACGTCCAGAAGCGACGGTTCAAAGCAGAGACTCTCTGGGCTGGGAGAGAAAATAAAGGGAAACTCAGGAGATAACGCTTGAGACAGATTGTCAATAGCATGTGGAAAGGCCACTTCACTTGATCAGCTGGGCTGTTTTGAGCAGAATTTTGATTAAAGAAGACATTCCGGGCAGGGCTGGTGCAGACGGGCCTTCTGAGCAACAGTCGCTCAAAATATATAAATGTGAACCTCAGTGGGTGAGACCAGGACGAAGCAGGTCTGTCAGAGGAGAGGCCCCCGTGCTTCCTCCCGTTACCAGCTCGAGGTTTGCCTGGACGAGCGCACCGGAAGTTATTCATGGAGCCCACAGATCCAAAAAAAAGCAGAAAGCTTTTGACCAATTGCGTGACATGGGCAAGACTGGGGACCAGGAATTAGGTTGCCTTCCTTCCACGATCACGGGCTGACGGCCGAAGCCCTCACTGTGCAGATCCGCCCGAGCTCTGGACCCCAGGTGCTCATACCTGCCCTCCTCAGACCCCTCCCATGGCCTGTCCACCCCCAAACACAGGCAACTAAAGAATTTCAATGGAAGAAATGCTTGTAAATATTGAAGTTACCATCATGTGGAAACGTCTAGAAAAAATATATTTTGCAGTCTGTGTTCCTGATGCAAATTTCCTCTCCCTTTGGTCCACTGGACGCTGGAAAGTAGAAGTTACATCCATGAAGGATCGGACACGGGGCTCAGTGAGGAAGGGTTACCTGTGAGTTGGTCCGTGTCATCCCTCCCAGCCCCTCACGGTGACCTTCCTGGCGCCTCCGGCTGCCCCCAGCCCAGGTGTTTCCCTTGTTCCTTGTCGTCTTAGCCAGGAAGGTGACTATTTCGAGCATCATGTGAAAGATGTGCTGAGAAATCTCACGATTTAATTGGTACCTGCCTGGCCGGCCTGTCGTAGCCACACGTGGATCTGGGGCTTGGTTTGTGGCTTCCTGGTAGGAAGAGCATGTGTGTCAACAAATGCCACAGCTTCGCGGGGGGGGGGGGGGGGTTCGGTGGCTTCTCCTCCATGCCTCAGGGGCTGCGCACGGTAATCATGAGCTGCATGCCCAGTTTACAGCCCGTCTGCTGTGTTCTGGTCGGCAGTTTGGCTGAAGTGCTGGGTCACGGCCTCGGGAAGGCTTGTGGCTGGGGGTCTGGGCACGGCTTTGTTGGGGAAGGGTGGGGGGCTCGGCCTTTTCCCGGTCCCTGACTCCTGCCACGTCCTCTCCATCTGAGCCTTGGGTGACAGGTAGAGAATGGGGCTAATTCACACTCTATTGGCACCAGTCACTGTGTTGACCCCTCCAAGGAGAACATTGCCTTTCACCCAGAATCTCAGGGAGAATCACCCAAGGGGGACAGGGACCGTGGGAGTTTTTAAGAGCTGTACCGGGAGGTGGTTCTTAGCACCTTCAAAACGGCGTTGCCAAGGTTGGCCAAGGCTCGGAAAATGTTGAACTTAAGAGGAAGCAGTAAGGGTGGGCTTCGTTCATTTCTGTCTGCAATGCTCTTGGCCCTGGGTCTGACGGGTCTTGACCTGTACACCCTAGAACCCAGGTCCACGTTTTGGAGGAGGCATGGAATTTGCTGGTATAAGATTTTTCCTGGGATGACCTTCCCAGGCATTGTGGATTGTGGCTAATACGAGTCTTAGAGCAGTGGGGGAGGTGCCGGGTGCCCTGGGCTGTACGATGCACGTGTGAGCCCCATGCCCTGCCGTGGTCTCCTGGGTCCCCTTCACCAGCTCCTCCCACCCATCTACCACGAGCAGCACCATCTTGGGACCACACTTCTGCTGATGAACTCCAACCCAGGCTGCCCGGAGCCCACAGGGCGCCCTGGAGATGTTCCCCCAAAGTGTGAGCCGGGCTCCTCGTATCCTGGTGCCCAGGCAACAGACGGACCCCAAAGGAGTTTTGGGGAAGGAAGGCAAGAGGCAGCCACTTCTGGGGCCGGGGAGGGAAATTAGGACAATTTATTTTTTCCCTGTTGCACTGAGTAAATAGACTTCAAGGTAAATTATTGGTGCCCACAGCCTGCTTGATGCAAAACCCTTAAGTGAGAGCAGACTTTAATGAACATATGCTGGCCCGCCCTCCCCTTCTCACTTCAAGTCCGCTATTAACTTTCTATGCACCCGGGAACCTTTGGCTCATGGCCTAAATAATAGAAGAATAATTAGAATAATTACTAGAGAAGGCCAGGTCAAATATCCAAGGATCTTCTTTTAACTATTTGGTTATCTTTATTTTTTTTAAGAATGTTTTATAGTAACCAAACCCTGCGGCTTTGCATCTAGAATATTTACTTTATATAAAAGAAAATCATTGCTTTGCATCATGAGCTGCCAGGAAAAATAATAAGCGTAGTAATTAATGACCTTGGGGCCCATTCAAATATGAATGAAACTTTCGTGCCAGTTTGGGTTTTTTTTTTTCCCAGTCAGGCTTCCACGGGGTAACTTGGAAGAAGGAATTCAAATGAATCCAGCTCACCTGAGTAGCTTACGAGGGCACAGGGACTTCGGCCAATTATTTGGCCTTCACGTAGCTGTTCTCCCCGGGGTAAGGCAAGAACAACTCAAGCCCAGATGGAGGAGCCCTGCCAAGCTGCATGTCGGTGGCAGGAGGGCCACAGCTGAGCGGAGACCCTCTCTGGGAAGGTGTCATAGCAGCCCCAGGCCCGGCTCGGTGCTGGCTTCTCCTCACTGAGTAGGGTATCTTGGACGCTGCCTGGCACACACAGAGCTTCCCGACTCCAGGGCAGTTTCTAATTGCCCCTTGTCCCCGCACAGCCAGGGGCAAGGTTTTGGTTGCGCTCAAGGCTCCAGTCCCTGCTTGGGGCTTGTTAGGTCTCGTACCCTGGGCCCAGACGTCTCTGAGTGCTGGTAACTCTGCTCTCTTAGTTGTAAGATTGGAGAGAATAATATTACCCACCTCGCGCAGGGTTACGGGGTTGCAGTTGATGTTTTCACTGGAACGCCTGACCTGAAATAAAGGGCAAATTCATGTTAGCCTACTGTTTTAATTCCTTCTCTGCATATTGTAACTACTAAACAAAACAAAAAAAAATTGGAAAAGGACACCCATGTGCCACCCCCGGGTAAGACCCTTGGTCTCATGCCTTGCCCATGTTAATGGCGTGTACTCAAGGCCCTGGTCCTATTTCCTCCCAGCCCCAGTTTAAAGGTCTTGGTATAACTCTGTGGATAGCAGATATGAGGGTGTGGGTAAGGGGAGAAAATGCTGAGAACACCTTTTCCCTTTAAAACGTAAAGCCAGGCAGACTGATTGAAAACAACCACTGGAAGAGCCAGGTTGCATGAAATCAACAAATACCTTGATATAATCCCTACCCTAGAAAGATGCCGCAGACAGGTCTGACTGTGCCTGCCCTGCAGGATCCCACCCTGGAGGAGAGGTAGAAACTGTGGGAGAACAATGCTCACCTGCCAGGCACACCTGGGTGGCAGGTGTCCAGGGCAGGAGCTTGCAGAGCCCATTGTAAGTGGAAGGTTCCAGAATGGAGGATACTCTCCACAGGTCCCTACCTGCCCCCCTGTTGGCCATCCTGCTGTCAGTGAGGTCTGCGGTTGGGGATCGCCCTGCGACCAGAGCGGCATCAGAGGGGTTCCTGTGCTGATGCTGGGGCTTCGGGAGAACAGCTGTCTCTGTGGACACAGGTGCCCCAGCATGGGGGGCAGTTCTAGCAGAGGGCTCCCCTCCAGAACCCAAGTGCCGTGTAGCACGCCCCTGCCCGTCCCCTGCATGCCCAGGAGTGAGTGATGGCTAATCCAGTCTGCTTCCGCACAGTCAGGCAGCCATCCAGCATGTCACCGCCGTCTTTAAATATTCCTCCTCCTCGTTTTTGGTAATTAATAATGTGCATCAATAATGCCAGGCTTCAAACCTGAATCTATTGTAAACTTGACAGACTCCCACAGCCTCTCTGTTGAGTCTGTTTTGATCCTAAAAGTATCAGGGATGCTGGTGAATAACCACTCCGAGGAAAATGACGACCCGAGAGGCATGGCTTTGGCTGCGTGCTGGGCATCGGGTTAGCTAAGGGCTTGGTGCCATCGTGGCCAGAGCGCCGAAGAACAGCTGAAATCGCTTCTCCCACCACAGCAGGAGTCTGCATCCTCGTGTGTCCCTAAGACAACGATGAGTTTGCAAGGTTCATAAAGTGAGGGGTTTTGCGTCTGAAATCTTCTTGTGCAGTTTCCCCTCCCCCTGTCCGTGCCGCGGCCCCCAATTCCTTTTCAAGACCTGCTTATTCATGCAGAGGGCACTCAAACTCCAGAATCGCAGGGCATAAAACCACCCCTGTACCTCCCGCGTTTGAGAGATTCCTAAATGAGAACTTATTATCAACCTGTCATTCTTCCGTAATTATCCACAGCCAGGATGCTTTCGGTTGTTTCCATATCATTTGGAATGACATAGACTAGATATTACCCTTGTCTGTGTATCGCACACAGCGAGCTTTGCAGCAGCTACTCACCCATTTGCATTGCGAAAGAGGCCGGGGCCTGACAGAGATTTTTTTGAGTTATTAGGAAGCACTTATTAGTAGAGATGGAACCATCCGCCACATCATTTCCTTCCTCATAATCATTATTTCTACAAATTCTCAGCACCTTCCAAAAATTCTAGGGCACGCTGTCTAAAAAGATCGCCTGCCCCTGAAAGCATTATTCATTTGGGTTAATATAGCTCCAAGTTCAGATGGTTTCTTCCTTAACGTTTTCCGGAGATCATGGAAGGAACACCTCGGGGAAAATCACTCTGTATGTTGCTAAAATGCAGACTCACATGTGTGCATGTGTCTGTGTGTATGTGTGTCTATGTAAAATATAAGAAACTGTGTGTGTGATGCATACACAAATATAAGGAAAACACACGGCACAGACGTGTGGGTGCACACACAAGATACAAGGAAAATGTGTGTGTGGTGTACACAACAAGCACCACATGTGTGTGTCTATGCGTGTGTAGGTGTGTTTATTTGTATCTGTACATGTTTGTGTACGCGTGTGTATACATACATAGGTGGATTGTAAACCCTGAGCCAACGAATGGTGGAAGGCTTGCTGCTTAATAGGTGTTTAAATTTGCCTCCTAAAGAAAATTCTACACTAAAAAAAAGCTCAGTTGTGGTAGCAGAGAGCACGTAGGGTTTGGAATGTTCCCAACCACTCTGCACTCAACCCTTCCTTTTTTAAATTTATTTATTTATTTATTTATTTATTTATTTATTTATTTACTTTTGGCTGTGTTGGGTCTTCGTTGCTGCGTGCGGGCTTTCTCTAGTTGCGGCGAGTGGGGGCTACTCTTCCTTGCAGTGCGCGGGCTTCTCATTGCAGTGGCTTCTCTTGTTGTGGAGCACGGGCTCTAGGCACACGGGCTTCAGTAGTTGTGGCACGCGGGCTCAGTAGCTGTGGCTCGTGGGCTCTAGAGTGCAGGCTCAGTAGTTGTGGCACATGGGCTTAATTGCTCCACGGCATGTGGGATCTTCCCGGGCCAGGGCTCGAACCTGTGTCTCCTGCATTGGCAGGCGGATTCTTAACCACTGTGCCACCAGGGAAGCCCTCAACCCTTCCTTTTACAATTAGTCATTTTCACGCTGTTTAAAAATCCCTTGGTGTCAACTGTACGATCAGATACTCTACTTGTCTCAGAACAAGAACCACAAAAAGAGCAGCCTTTGGAATTTGACCATCACCCCATCTGTCCTCTGTTTTTACCCTCTCCTTATTTCTTTCCTTACTCAGCTTTCCTGCTCCTCCACTGAGGACACAAGGCTGTCTCGGAGCTCGCCTCGCCAGGTCTTCTTTGGTCTTTCCGAGGGTCCCTTGCTGTCCCTTCTCCCCGGAGAGGCCCAGTCGGGTGTGACTCCTGTCCTGTGTTGGCTCGGGGGAAAGGTCTAGAGCTTTTTCTCTTCGAGATGGGCTGGACTCTGCAGCCCTCTCTCGCCACACCCGTGAGCAGGCCTGGCTCTGCTGCCACCCTTTCCTGCTACCCGGTGGCTGGGGGCTGGGGTCACCAGGTTGCCCCTACTGTCCCCCCGTCTGTGGGTAGAGGCTGCTCTGCCGAGCCTTGGCCCCCGGGTCCCTTCCTCAGACCCCAGCAGGGCAGGTGTGGTGTGCCAGGGAGGGGGGCAAAGGTGCACTCTGCCCCCTGGATGAAGAGAGCCGGAGCAGGGACCCCGAGGATGTCTGCAGCAAAGCCCCTGGGAACTTCCCAGGGAATGTGGAATTAAATTTCAGTATCGTCATTATTATCAATTTTATTTATTTCGTGCCCACCGGTGGCCCTAGCACGCTGCAGGTTTAATGTTTCAATAAGACCCTATTTGTACAGTTCCCACCAGGGTCCCGAATTTCAGTCCTCGTCCAAATCACCTTCTTCGTGAAGTTTTAATGATTTTTAGATTCTCAGATTAAACCTTTCTTGTCTTTCATCTTCCTGTGTCTTTATGCTTCCCCTGCCAGCACTATGATCCTCTTTTTAGCTTTTCCTTGAAGGTTTGCATTTTTCTGGTCTTTTCTTTTTTTTTCATTTTTCTTTTTCTTTTTTGTCCTTTCCTTTCCCTCTGCTGGCAGGTACAATTCCGAGGCATCCTCCAGCTCCAGGTAAACCTTTGGGCTGGGAATGTGTTTCCTTCCTTCTGCCTTCTGTATCCAACACCTGTGCTGGGTGGCGTGCGCTCCATCGTGGCCCGGAATCCGCTGGGACTCCCCACTCGTATTCCACGGCGTGTTTTGGGGCTGTGATGAGCCCCAAAAGGCTTCAGAGGCTGGGAAGAAGGAGAAGCCAGGCAGGGGGGTGCCATCTACACCAGGAGAGGGGCTCTGCCCGCCCTGGGGCTCCAGCTGACCCCTTTGGTGCCTGGGTATCGCTTTCTGATCTGAAGTGTGAAATTCAAGTTGAATTTAAACAAATTAGGCCTAATGTGAATCAATAACCATTTCTGAGTTCATTAAGGAGTTGGCAGGCACTGTTTTATGAACCCTTATTGTTTAAGAGAATCCTGAGCACCTTTCTGTGAGCGCTCTGGAAATATGAATGCTGTGACGCAAATGCACAAATTTATTAGAGCTTATTAGACTAATGCTAGAATATAATTTTAGACACAATTTCTTTACCACTAAAAAAGAAAGAAAGAAAGAAAAAGAAAGAAAGAAAGAAAGAAAGAAAGAAAGAAAGAAAGAAAGAAAGAAAGAAAGAAAGAAAGAAAGAAGAAAGAAAGAAAGAAAGGAAGAAAAGGACCTGCTGTTGGAAAAGCAGAGCATGACGCTAAAGCCCCATCCTTCAGTTTCTGTCTGTGGAAAACTTCGTCTAAATCAAGCAAAGACAAGCTGACTACAAATTATGCTGAACCGCACGGAGGTGAGGTCGGCGCAGCCCCGTTCCGGGGAGCGTTTATCAAACACCACAAACTGACATCCGTTTTCTTCAGATCTGATAGATCACAAGATACAAGCCAGAAGAATCGTGGCATCAAACAACACCTCCCCCCATCACTTTTTGGAATGAAACGCGCACAAGGAGCCCCTCTCTGCAGTAGTTCTATAATCCCCCTAAACTACAGCTGCCCTTGGGAGCGGTACACTCAGGCTTCAGAGAAAAAGAATTAGTGTTTCATTTTCCAGGACTGTCACACCCCACCTTAATGAGCGCTTAAAAGAGATGAATGTGCTGGGAACGAAAAGATTTATTTGAGATATTTAAATAATCTCTCTCAGCTATAACTAAACTGACCCCCTCGGCTCGCACAATGATATTTTTCTGTTATTTTTGACAATATCCAAGAGAAGTTTGTTGCTTCCCCTGCCTTTGTGTAGACCCACGCCCTGTGTGTTGGCCCTTCTAGGAGGAGAGGTGGAAATAACGCAGACGCAGATGCCTTCCTGCTCCACACCAAGCGCACCAGTGAAGATTGTTAATTACATTTCCGAATGCAAACAGCTAAACAAATATCTCGTTAATTTTTTTTTTTTTTAATGAATAGTACAACAGATCTTCAGCACTTTACAGCCCACTAAAAATCCTTGTGAGAATTATGGTGCAGTCCGTTACAATCAGCCATGAAGTACATTACAAAGGTAATGTGGGTTTTAAGAAGGAACTACGGCAGAATGTATATTTTCATTATCAAAAACGTTAAGCCATTTATCCTGAGGAGTCAGAATAATCATTAATGGCTGGGAATTTATGGTGCCAGATCTTAAACTAATGTGAATGATTCCAGGTGTTACTAATGGCTTCAGTGAAATGTGCCGGGATCTAAGTCTTCTACTAAATCTGAGGTAATAGTCGGACGCTTAATCTCGACAGATGAGGAGCAATTTAACTGACACGTTGATTGGATTCTGGAGGCTGAAATGGCACCCATTGTGAAGGGACACGGTCAAACTGCAGTCCGGAGGGCGACTTAGAAGTCATCGGCTTTCCGGGCGCCCCTGCACCGGGGGGCACGAAACCTACTTGGCAAACGATGATATTTGAAGCGTGCGGTTACTTTTGTGACATTTGCGATGACAGAGTTCAAGAGGCTCCTGTCAGCTTTGAAGCCTTCTCTCTAAAATTTTGGGAACATTCTTTGAGGCAGTGGAGTGTCCAGAGCAGCTGATGGGAGATGTCAAGCCAGGTAAATATTTAAATGGAGCCCCACCCGTGATAGTTTAGTTTAGTGCAGCCCTAGGAGCAGGCTTCGTCCTGCTGTGTGCAGTGTGACACCCACCTTGCTCCCTGTTGGATGTTTCTGCTAGATGCCTTTGCCGAATGGAACTAGGAGCTAGCTCCCTGCCTGATTCTGGGTCCGGATCATAATCATGCACAGAATTGGACCTTGGAGGTGCCAGGGCGCCCCAGGTCCAGAGGCACATGGAGCTGGACGTCCGTCCAGCCTCTACCCTCATGCTCATTAACAGCGACTACTGGTGCTGTCCGACCCAGTACCCTGCACGCGGTGAGTGCGTGCCAGATGTTTCTGACTGCTGTCAACATCTTTTGAAAGCACATAAAAATAAATTATCCATAGGTTTACCTGTCGGGAAGATAGATTCGGTGCGTCCGAGTGTTGCAGGCATTTCGAGTGACAGGGGTGCCTATCATGCTCCCGTAATAGGGTCAAACAGCTGGATGGGGATTTAACGCTCAGCAAGGCCAGAAGGGCCGAGCACTTGTAGGGGAGGATGGGTGGAGTGATGGGAGACGGCGGGACCTGTTTATTACAGCGTTTTTCTGCTTCACTGCAGACCTGTAATGATTGCCACAGAGCCCAGAGCCCAAGTGACGGCTGCTCTCTCTCTTTCCAGTGCTTCGAGGAACTCGGGTGAAGGCAGAGGACCTCGTCTGCCTGCTGACCTCTGGCTCTGCCCCATCAAGGGTTCAATT
The DNA here is from genome assembly GCF_028021215.1 of Eschrichtius robustus. NCBI lineage: Eukaryota > Metazoa > Chordata > Mammalia > Artiodactyla > Eschrichtiidae > Eschrichtius > Eschrichtius robustus. The sequence goes on along the minus strand of NC_090830.1, from coordinate 136,033,802 downwards.
TACTTCTCCTGACAAGCATCCGGGAGCCGGTTCGGGTTGCATTTGATTGGTCCGCGTAGGTTAAATAAAACTTGGCTCAATGAATATTTCAGAATGCCTTGTCAGGATCAGGTATTTTAATGAGGGGACAGGCGTTCCGTACGTCCAGGGCCCCTTTCCTCCGACGCCCTTCGTGGGTGTCTATGGAGCCTTCTGCCTCCGAAGAAAACAGGAAGATGTAATGGCTTGAGCCGCCGATGTTTCTTGGGGTTCTGAGAAGCTTACATGCTGTTTGTAAGAGGAAGAGGGCTCAAGGAGGGTCCACCCAGGCCGGGAAGCAGGCTGTCTGTGGTCATGAGGTTCACATGGGGCTGACCTGGGGTGACTCCCTTCTCAAGCTGAGGAAGGCCAAGCCACATTTGGGTCATCCTGCTGTGTTCCCAGGGGCCAGCACTCTGAGCTGGGTTTGCCCCATTAAGGTTTGCTGCAGGCCCTCTGCAAACCCTGGACACCGTGTGAGTCTGGCTTGAGCTGGATTCCGCCTGTTGGCCCCTTCACTGCCTAAGTGTAAACTAGGGGCCCCAGTACCATTCTTAATTATTCTGTCATATAAGGTGAGGGTCTGTTTTGTTGTATTCCATCAAGACGTAAAGCCCCCCTCTCTGTAGTAGGAATGGAGGAGCCAGAGGAGAACCAGGCCTGGGGCCGCCCTCCTGGAGCTCACAGACTGACAGGGAGACGGGGAGAAGCAAAGACTCTGTCAGGGGTGAGGGAGGGAAGGCCCACAAGGCCAGCTCTGTTGTGCTGCTCCTCGGCGTTTCCCGGTCAACGTGCTGACGCCTCGATACTGTGGCCTTGCCTCGGCTTTCTTATGGGGCACGGCTTCCCAGGGGCCACAAGATGAGCTATAAGGACTGTCACCGCATCAGAAGCAGAGTTGAAGAAGACCTCCAGCACCTGGTCTTAACGAAATCCCAGGTGGAATGGAATCCAGGTCTCACCTCAAAGACACACACTCTGTGAATCGGCCACTTTTCCTTTTCTCTGCTTTGGAAAAAGACGCAGTGCACCTTGGACCAGTGGAACCAGAGTCCGGGACATTTAAAGGAAGGAAAAGACTGCCGTGAAGCCCTCACAGCATCGGTGGAAGGGGGGCTTCTACACTGGCAGGGGAATCATACTATTTGTACGGCAAGAACTAGAATTGTATTTCCAAGTGATGAAATAATAAGTCCATGACAAGTACTTATTGCAAATGCTTATTTTTTCTATGCCATGCCACCCTCTGCCATTGCTAGCAGAGGGTCAGTTTCAAGTGGAAAGTTGTGAAACACCACATGAAAGCAGCAAATGCTTTTCCATTGGGAGAAGACTATTCCAAGGCTGCGTCTTCAGGTAGGGAGCCGGGTCCTTGCCCAGACGTGCTCTTGTGACCTCAAGGCACAGCGCTGGGGGCACGTGCTTCCCACAGCCATGCCAGGCCCCCGCTGGGAGGTAGAGTGGGAGGGGGCTTCAGAGGTACTGGATTCAGGCCCAAGAGGGTGGAGACTTTGTCTGGGAAAGGGGATGGTCCTGTGTTGGTGGCCTTTGTGAGTCTCCAAAGGTGACAGATTACTTGACCACATCCAAAGATTCAGATTTTGTTTGAAATTATGAGTCACATTTTCTACCGGTCACAAATTGGATGCCCTGGACACTCATGGATTCTTGGGGAAAGCTCAAACTGGTGCAAATACTCAGTACGGTGATCGGCAGTATGTAGGGAAAGTCGGTATGTGTATCCTGTAGCTCATGGCAGCGCCATGCACTGTAGGGGACACATTCCTTGCAGGTTCTTTTGCTATAGTGAGGGGGGGCAGGCTAGGCGAGCATCTCCAGGGCATTCAATAAATGCAATGTGCACATGCTAGTAGCCCTTGAGACTCACAAAGAGCAAGATGGACAAATCTTTCAAATGTACCACTTGGTGGAATAAGTAAAAAACAGAGTGCAATCTATAAGACCATACCACTATATAAGTTAAAATCGTATCCATACACAAGACAATGTTTAAAGCTACGTACCTGTAAAATGTGTACAGGTAGAACACACTGGAATGGACCCTTCTGGGTTTGGGGACGGAGCAGGAGTAGAAATAGGAGGAGAAGAGACAGATGTTTAATTAAATGAAATAAAGGTGAGGTCCGGCATGAGCAATGGTGATATTGTGCCGTGCACTGAGCTGTGATGAACGCAGTTCCACCCACCTGAGGGGCAGCTGAAGACAGGTGAGTACATGGACCGATGGAGGTTCCCACCTGGGACGTGATCCCCAGTGCAGGACAGAGGAGGCAGTGTCCTTGCGCTTGCTCAAAGCAGGAACGTGAGCGCCACACAGAGCAGGGCTTCCTAAGGATGGGGCTCTGTCTGCTCACCCGCCTCGGTTTGGGGGTCCTGGCACAGTGCACAGCACTGAGTTGGGGTCCAGTCGATGTTTTCAAGTGAACCGTGATCTAGTTACTTACATACAGTGTCTTCCTCTCTTTTTATGAGTGTAAAAAATAAAGTATATCTGGTAAAAATGTTCAAACATTGTGAAAGAGTGTACAGTGCACACAAGACCCCTCCCACTCTTAGCCCCAGCGGCTCCCCCAGAGATAACACCACTGGTGTTTCATATACTCTCAGACGTTTCTGGGCATATACACCCATGCAGGATGACATCACCCTAACAACAGCTCCATATTGATTGTAATAATGATGATAATCCTTTATGTGTGGGCAACACTGTGTAATTGATGGAGAATGCCCCCAGTGAAGCCGTAACCAGGACAGAGGTGTCTCTTCAGTTTTATACACAAGGATGCTGAGACCCAGCGTTGAGCTTGTGTTCCCAGGCACAAGGCCTCAGTAGGGCCCAGGCACCCTTTAGCATCTCCCAGGTGTGACTGCAGTCTGGTCCAGAGGCAACACTCACTCTGCGGGGCCGGCTTCCTTCCTCTCTCACTGTACCTGCCTCCCCCCGACCCCAGCCCTCAGTTTCCCATCTTTAAAAGGAATCAGTTGGAAAAGATAGCGCCTGTGTCTGCCACCCTGTGGTCAGGGTGCTAGGACAGGGGGTCAGGCAGCATTTGCAAAAGCTCAGTGTTTCCCCGTGAATCAGAGCATGGCCTTTAGGAGACCTGGCTGGGGAGCCCAAATGCACGGTGATTACAAAGAGAAGATGGGAAATAAGCTTCCAAAACCTGATGTGTTAAGATGATAGCTCCAGGTGACAGTTTGTGATCCCCCGGGCCAGTCATCTCCAAACCTTTCACTGTTACCACTGTCAGACCCACTTATGCTCTGCACACACACACACACTCTCACACACCCACACACGCACACTCACACGCACGCACACACACCACACACTAACACACACGCACACACACACACAACCATTATGTATTAATGCACCCAATAGGTATATATACATATAAGTATACAGTATACTAATTATTATACGTTATCCATTATATAACATATGTAAAAACATAAATGAAAAATAAATGATCAAAGAAAACATAGTCAACAATACTGTACTATGCACTTTAAAATTTGTTAAGAGGGTAGAGCTCATGATAAGTGTTCTTACCACCAAAAAACAAAACACAAAAACAGAAACAAAGGGACACTGATTATTTCACAATATATACAAATGTCTGATCATTATGTGGTGCACCCCAATCTAATCAGGAGGAAAAAGCATCAGAAAAAAATCCCAGTTGAGGGACATTCTAGAAAACACCTGACTAGCACTCTTCAAAACTCTCAAGTTCATCAAAAACAGGAGAGTCTGGGAAACTGTCCCAGCCAGAAGGAGCCTTAGAAGACATGATGATTAGGATTTCAACATACCTTTTTCGGGGGACACAGTCCAACCCGTAACAGAGGTCATGTGTATTACGCTCACGCTCGTGGTCGTCGTGTAAGGGTCAGAAACCGCGTCTGTCACTCCTTGTCCTCTGCGGCCCTTCCGCTGTATCTCCCCATAAGGATCCAAATTCACATTTTCGTACAAGTAGGCAATTCTCTGCCCTATCATCTGAAGTGGAATAAATGTACAGGGTTGGAATCCTTCCTGCATGAAAGGATATCTCAATTTTTATGACTTTAGATATTACCATAGAATATTCCAGCGAAGTACGTGCCCAATCTACAATGTCAGGTACCTTGGGGAAGTGAATCTATTTTGCCAGACTTTAACCAGCACCAGAGGCTGCCTTTTCTTTTTTGTTAATCTGAAAAAAATAAATAAACTAAAACCACACTGGTCAGCTTTTACGTGATTTCTTCATTCAATGCCTCCACACTGGGCTATACACTTCATGAAGAGGAAGATATCTTTTTGGCCACCATAAATGTTTTGTTTTCTTTTTTAATTTATTTTTTCTGTGTTGGGTCTTCGTTTCTGTGCGAGGGCTTTCTCAAGTTACGGCAAGCGGGGGACACTCCTCATCGCGGTGCGCGGGCCTCTCACCGTCGCGGCCTCTCTTGTTGCGGAGCACAGGCTCCAGACGCGCAGGCCCAGCAATTGTGGCTCACGGGCCCAGTCGCTCCGCGGCATGTGGGATCCTCCCAGACCAGGTCTCGAACCCGTGCCCCCTGCGTTAGCAGGCAGATTCTCAACCACTGCGCCACCAGGGAAGCCCCATAAATGTTTTTTGACTGAACAAATGACAGATAAAAATGAAGGAATGAGTGCAGGTGTTGGCCCCAAGCTGTTCACAGTGGGTGTAGTGGGTACAATGTGCAAAACAGGGGACTGGACCTCACAGGGTGCCCAGACGCAGAAAGAAAAAGCATCTTCTGTGCTCTCACCCGATGCTGGGCCCTGGCAGCGGGGGTCGCCCCTCAGCTCCATGTGGTCAGCTCTGCAATGATCCCATTTCACAGGTAAGGAGACTGAGGCCCTGGTCACAGAGCTGACCATGATGGATTCCAGAGCTAGTGCCTCAGTCACCCTGCACATGCTTCTCAGGCCACAGGAACTGCCCCTTAATCGTGGAGCAGGAATCACCCCTGTGGAGAGGACCTGGTGCCTGCAAGGAGGTTCTGCCCGAGGGTGTCTATAAACCAGTGTCATTCGTGCAAGAGGCGTGGCCTCTCGCATGGGGCTCTCCTCTACCTGGGCCCACCGGTGACTTGAGGAGGGCCATGACACAGCCAAGTGTTGCTTAGGTAAGGAGTGGCCAAGAACGGAGGAAGTTTTCTCATTAACCGACCCTGGGAGTTACGGCCCGCACTGGAAGTGTGGGTAATTGCCGTTTTTAATGGGGTTGATTTAGCCGCAGCAATTTTGTGATTTTCCCTTTTCCCTGGGGCTGTCACCTGGGCCCCTGCACACCTGGGAGAGATGGGGGTCTGTGGGGTTTTCCCAGGGTCCCCCGGGCCCGGCCAGCTCCAGGCAGGGCGCCGACTCCTCAGACCAGCTGGGGACTCATTAGCCTCGAGCCCCGAGGTGGGGAAACTGGAGGCGCTGGCTTCCCAGGGTGCGGGGTCCGGTGACACGGCAGGTGTAAACCATCCGTGAGTGGGAAAGAGGGTGCAGGGCCAGGGCGTGTCCTGCTGTCCCTGCAGCAGGCAGTCGTCAAGGTCACCTGCATCCCTGTCGGACAAAGTGGAAAGCATGAAGCAGTGGCAGAGGGTCTGCGGACGGAGACACTGGACGTCTTATCACTTTAAATGGTACATGTTTTCACACTTATTTCACTCTTAAAGAAAGGAGGATTCGGGCCTCAGGGGACCCTGTGGCCGTGATCTGTGGACTTCTTTCTGGAATGGCACCTGAGAGGGGAGGGAGGGGCGGGTCCGGCTGCCCGTCCTCGGGGCTGGGGCTGCCTCTCCCCGGGACCCGATGGATGATGGAACTGCACTCCCCACCCCATGGCCACTTTCAGACTCAGGGTACAAAAGCGTCTGGCCTCTGTCAGCAGTTCTTGACCTTGGGAGTCTACTCAAAGTCCCTGGGGGTGAAGGTCCCAGGGCGCTTGGACCAGGTGTGGTTCAGGTGGGCCCACCTGTGTCCTCAGAAGCCACCAGCATCCAGGGCCTCGGCTGCAGAAGCCGGGCCTCAGGCCTATCGGGCCTCATCTTTTGGGGGGGGATGGGCCCCTCCCACGTTGGGAAGCTGGCTGTAAGAGGTGGTGCCCCTCTCTGTGGTCCCTCCACAGGCTTGGGAAGGCCCTGTGGGCACTCGATGGGTCCTCCAGGGCTTTGCACCCCTTAAACAGGAAGTGCAGGCCGGATGCCGCTGTGTTGCCTGCTGCAGAGGATGTCGGCCTGCAAAGGCTCCAGGTCAGGCAGGTGCCAAGTGGACCAGGCGGGGGCCGCTCACCTGGGCACTTCCCACCCCGGGAGAGTTTTATATCATCCAATGGCGCAAGAAGCAGCGTCTGACTCACTGACTTAGAGAAGGAACTTTTGGATACCGGGGAAGGGTTGCGGGAAGGGATAGTTAGGGAGTTTGGGATTGACATGTCCACACGACTATATTTAAAATGGCTAACCAAACAAGGACCTACTGCATAGCACAGGGAACTCCGCTCAATATTCTGTAATAACTTAAATGGGAAGAGAATTTGACAAAGAATAGACACATGTATATATATAACTGAATCACTTTGCTTGCTGTCCACGTGAGACTAACACAACATTGTTAATCAACTCTACTCCAATATAAAATAAAAAGTTAAAATAAAAATATCAGCAGCATCTGAGACTGGAGCCACACTGGTTAGTCACACTCTGGCAGCAGGGGGACCCGTTTCCTCTTCTTGGTGACTGCATTGATCAGGTAAGGACCACCCTGCCTGTTGAGGGCTCTGACCAAGTTAATGCAAGTGCCCCATTCTCCAGCTCCCGAGCTGTGGCTTCTGGGTGTCCACTGTGTGGGCCACAAGGGGTGTCCCTCTGATGGGACCATGTGCCTCCAACTGGGCCTTTCCCCATGGCCTCTGGGCAGGGAGGGAGGGTAGAGGCTACTTTTCTGCTCTGATTGTAACCAGAGGCCTCGAGAAGAACCCACTCAGCAGAGAAGTCCTGTTTCATCACCCTTCTTTCCCTTCACCCTGGCGGCCCCATGGGATGGGGCATGGGCCAAGCTGGGTCCTTTTTATCTGCAGAACAGTCCATGGGGATACTTGTTTTAAGTCCGACCAGGCACGCTCTCCCCGTGCCCCTCAAGGGTTTCTTTGGTATCACGATGGCCCCATTTGCATTTCACAGACACCCACATCCTGGCAGCCTAGGCAACTGGTGAAGAGCATCTGAATGGGTCAAGGCTGAGGATCCCTTAGTTTGATGCTGTGGGTCCTGAACGGGGGGAATCTCGGCCCAAGCCCATGTACCCAGGGCCCTCCTGGTCCTCATGAAGGAATGAGGGATTTTGTAGGAAGGAGGCCTCCCCTGTCTGACACAGCCCTGGTAGAATTGCCCGGCTATTACTCTAGGCAGCTGTCCGGGCCACCTCCAGAGCATGAGTCTTCTCAGAGGCCTTCTCCCCCTCAGAGCCCCTCTCTCATCACCTGCTTGGTGGTGTATGATGCCTGGTCCCCAGGGACACAGGGCAGGTGTCAGGGCATCGAGCCCCCTCCTCCTGGCCCCGAGCTCTTGAGAGCCTGTCTGTCACTTGGCCTGGAGGCTGGTGGAGTCTGGGACCCTCCATAGCCACCGTCAGGGGACTCTCCCCTCTACCAAGGGACGGTCAGCACCTGCTCTCTGCAGGAGGTAGCCCAGCCTCAGGGCAGACAGTGCTGTCAGGTAAGTGTCTCTCCTGGCCTTCCTCCCAGAGAGGACCCCAGACCCTGCAGACAGCCCACTCCGCACCCCAGGGTCTTGCTGTGAGGGGTGAGGCCATATGCTCTCACTCACTCTGGGTCCACTTTTCCTGTGGTTTTCAAAAGGGCAGGTTGACGGTAATTCTGAAAATGCACTCTGTTGGCTTGGGTGGGTCCCTGCCTCTCTCCTAGGCCATGATGGGCATCAGCCAGGCTTATCGGAAATAAGCCACGAGAACAGAAGAAACGCCAGAGATGGTTTTTTGCCTTGGCACGAGCTTTCTGTGTCTCAGAAGCTCAATTTTTGGTTTCCATGAGAGCGTCCCATTAATGCGCCACACTCGTTCCCTTTTTTTTTTTATTTTTAATTTTTTTTTCGTTCCCTTTTTAATATCTGCGTTCACCTGCCTTTCCATCTTGTCACCCGGTCTCTGGAGGGGAAGATGACACAGTTGTCTTCTGCTGCTGATGCCATAACACAGAGGGGGTGTCGGCAGACAGCGGTCCCGAGTTCTGGGCACCGGACCAAGAGACCATCGCATCCTTGATCCCACGAGTGGGAAACCTCGGCTCCGGGAGACCCTGCGAGACTGTGTATAGCCCTGCTGGGGGCCACCGGAAGTCTGTTGTTGTCCCATAAAGATTGTCAACCACTCGTAATTGAATCCAATTAGAAGGAGATTGTCTAACTTTAAACAAATGGCGAACCAAGGAAGCAATCTCTGGTGAGCTGCAAATTTTATGCCTTGGCACTTTGCAGCGTTGTCAGGCCGAGCACATACCCAACTTTGAGCCAAATACACTAATGCTGAGAATTAGTTTAAAGGCACAAGAGAGACTGGGAAAGAGAGAATGATTTTTAGGACTTCATCATTTAAAGGCCCCGTTTGCTGTACTGGACTATATAGGCTGATGGGATCTCCTGCTCATTTCATAATTAAAATATTCCAGGAGTTCTAATTTACAGGATATTAACTCCTTTTCAACAAACCTTATATCATGTGTCCTTCCTTTGCCTTAGTTTTTTTTTTTTTTTTTAAATTTCTCCATGGAGACGGTAAATGTTTTTAATAAAAAGTTGCTAATCCACTTTCTCTATACTTTAAAAGTAACCGGGGTTAAGCCTTATGATCATATTACTTGATTTGTTCCATTTGGGGTTTTTCCTTTCTTGAAGCCTGAGCCAGAGACGTGAGGACAATTTATAAATTAGAGGGAGTGACATCATGCTGGCCTGTTTGAGCAAACATCCCATAATATGTGGATGCTGAAAGATGACTCTGGTGTCCACGGTGCTCAGTAGACTGGCCCCGGACCAGGGGCTGGGGTCCAGGTGTGGAGGGCACAGAGCTGCCGCCCAGGCTCCACTCTACTCAGAAACAGCAGTGCTGTGTAAACCATATGCATTTTTATGTCCTTCAGAAAGTAAATGGTTAAACCAACTGTGGTATATCCATCCCAGGAACTATTACTCATAAATAAAAAGGGGAACAAATTACAGATATACACCAGCGCTTGGGTGTATTTCCAGAGAATTATGCTGAGTGAAAAAAAAACAATCTCAAAAGGTTAGATGTTGTCTCATTCCATTTATATAGCATTCTGTTTGGTGTGGTTCAATATGTGTGGAGATGCAACGCTATTTATGTTATTTAAGCTATTATTTGTTGTTTGGTACATAACACCCTTGAAATGACAAAATTCCACAAATGAAAACAGATGAGTCGTCAGCTGGGGGTGGGTGGTGGTGCCTGGGGCTGTGGCCCAAGGGGAAGGTTATAAAAGGGCAGCCTGGGCAGGTGGTGATGGAAACATGCTGGGTCTTGGCGGCGGTGGTGGATTCAGGAGCCTACAAACGCGATGAAATTGTATAGAACTAAACACCCACGCATGCAAGAAATGAGTCCACACATAGCCAGGCACTATAAATAAGGCTGTTTTCGTGTCACTTTCCTGGTTGTGATGTTGACAGTTTTGCCGGATATTACCAGTGGGGAAGCAGGGAATGGGTGTATGGGATCTTTCGGTGTCATTTCTTACAAATGCATGCGAATCTTCAATTACCTCAAAATTTTAAAAAATCAATTAAAATAAAACATAAGTCCAACTTGTCTCAGAATTAAGTGAAATATCTGCCGGTAATAGCAGGCAGGTGCTATAATTTGTTGCTGTTTCTGACTGATTTCTGTGTGCTTTCCAGTGACTGCCTGCCTCGCTGATGGAGAGTCAGTTCTGAGCTCAGTGTGGACTGTTCAGAGTCTGTGGATGGTCCAGGTGGGCTCCTTGCCTTCTCCTTGGGGGTCTTAGAGGGGGGAACCCTGAACTGTGCCAGCCTGAGGAGCAGGGAGACTTCTGGAGAGTCTGGCAGGAGGCCTTGGAGAGGCTAGGCTGGTGGGCCCCCTCCTGCCCTGGACAGAGGGCGGCCTGAGCCCTGGCCGCCACCCCAGTGGGTGCTGGGCCTGCTTCCGCTCAACGAGGAAGCTGAGCATCGACCCGAACTCAAGGCTGAAGAGAACCCGGCCCGCCCCACGCTGCCTGGGGGACCCCCAGCTGGTCCCTGAACATCTCTGTTCCAGGCTGAATTTTTCCTCATTTGGAAATGAGAATAAAAAGAAACTGAACTCAAGGGTGTGGAATGGGACTCTTACGAGCTACCACAGGCTAAAGTCCTTTCAACATTCCTACAAACGTGGCTACTCGTACCCAGAGGCCCCAGACTCAGCCGGGACCGGCAAAGGTGAGGCTGCCCAGGCCAGGGGCTGAGGGCGAGGTCCTGAGGGTTTAAAGGCCCCGTCGTCTGGGACTGGATGATGACGTCTTCATCCAGATCTACAGGGAGAAGGTGCCCACGGGCGGGTGTGAATTCCCGCCCAGGCTTGGGGACGTGGTGAGGAGTGAACGTGCTACGGGGTAGGGGTGACCGGTGCTCCAGGAGCTACGGGCCTGGGTAAGTGCAGAGAGGAGCTGGGTCTCCAGGGCTGGAGCCTTGGGAGGACCGGCCTGACTGCTGCTCCCTGGAGGAGGTGACAAGATGCTGGAGGCTGGGAGAGGCCTGGGGAGAGCGACGCTGCAGAAGCAGAGGTCCAGGGCCCGGGCTGACAAACCAGCCACTCAGTCCCAAAGCCCTGCCGCTTGTTCTGCGGACAGGGGGGTCTGCTTTCCCTTTCAGAACCTGGGTTCCTCATTATCAGAGCAATGGAGGACCAAAGCAGTGTTTTACTAACTGGTCCCCGGGTCCCAGAAATTCCATGGACCCCTTCCACGGGCCACAGGAGGTGAGAGGGATGGGGCCGGTTCATCCGCTGTGTGATGGCTGGGTGTCCATGTGTGTGCACGTGCGTGCGTTACACTGATCAACCTTCTCCTTAACAGCACCTCTGAACAAAAGGATTGAACAAAAGTTTGGAAATTAATAAATAGATGACATTAGAGGGGCATTTTACTTCTAAGAGCCTGGAAAGACATTTTTTAAAGGGAGATGTAAGTTGTAAGACCAAATACTCTGTCTACGCCACCGAAATCTTTTATCCCTCTGACCAGCTGACCTGAAGCCGTGTCGCTCAACCCCCTCTCGTATCTATTCACGTCCCTTCCTCAGGAAATATCTGTCTTAAAATTCACACTGTGGGATCCCTGCCTGGGACAGCGTAAATCAGGGAAGAAACTCCAAAGGATGTAAATTAAGGAGAATGACTACTGTTACCCATGGATACATCTTTTTGCAAGGTTCAGAATTTGCTGGAAACCTCCCCCTTTTTACTAACTGCCCACCTGAAAAGAATTTTCTCTGATGACATATGTAGTACGTGTCAGCTCCTGGGGCAGGATGCAGGGAAGGCAGGAAGGCATTACACCAGCCCTTTTCCTGCTTCCACCTCCTTCCGTCTACATGCTGAAGGCTGCTCTGCTCAGCAGCGACTGCACAGACTCATTTGTAGAGGGGACACATGTGGGGCAGCCCTGTGCCTCTCTGCACAGAGACCCTCCCGTTCTTCAGGGCAGCCCGCCTTGTACCTGGAGGGCTGGTACAAGGTGCCTGGAGGTGAGACCTGCATCCTCCCGTGAGAGGCTCAGAGGACCCCACTGTGATTGGGGAGCTAGTCTCCCCTGTCCTCGGAGATTAGCAGTGACTTTCAAAATTGCATCGACATTGTTTATTTTGGAAATACTTCTTTCTGTGGGCTTAAAAAAATTTTTTTTTTTGATGCGGACCATTTTTAAAGTCTTTATTGAATTTTGTTACAATATTGCTTCTGTTTTATGTTTTGGTTTTTTAGCTGTGAGGCATAGTGGGATCTTAGCTCCCCAACCAGGGATTGAACCTGCACCTGCTGCATTGGAAGGCGAAGTCTTAACCACTGGACCACCAGGGAAGTCCCTGTGGGCATTTGTTTTTAATTCAAAGTAGCCTGGTGTGTTCAGTGTAAGCCCCCAGTGAATGTCTGTGTCCTGAACGGATGTGTGAATGATAAATGTGTGAGCACATCGGCCTGCTTGGCCCCAGGAATAGGCTCTTAAGGTTGGCTTCCTGGAGAAAAGGCGCATCCGATGCCCTATGCTCTAGTGACAATCTTGTCTAGTGACCACAAGCTTGGTGTTTAGAGCGGCAGCTGTCTTCCAACCCCCAGGCACCCTCCTACCTCTAGGACCCTGGACAGGCTACTTAAGCTCTCTAAGTCTCAAGTTTCCTGGTTTAAAACTCCCTCCTCTCTAGGATCAGTGCAAGAAGTAGATGAGTTGATTCGTCCAAAACGCCATGCCTGGTACCCGGGAGATGCTTGAGACCCATTTTCAGGTAGCAGTACTTCTTACTACCATTGGCCTTCTCTAAAGGGTCACTTTGCTTCTCTGATGACTAGCTTCCCTAGTCTATCCAGGATCAAGGATTTCTGTTTGTTTTGAAAACCTATTAGCCACCGGTGCCTCAAAGTAAGTCCCTTGCAGCCTGGGCTCAGCGATTATCTAGTAGCTCATAATAATTGGTCACAGGCATTCATCCTAGGGGGTTGATTAGCTGGGAATCAGCTGAGCATTTTGTATTTCTTTACTGTAAGGCTTTTTGGAGGTAATTCCACCCATCATTAGAAAGGCAAATTTGGCCTTCCACCAGGAACTTCTGCCAAAGCCATCTTTCCCAGCAGGAGCCTGTGTGAGGTTGCACTGGTGTCTCCTGGGGGAAAGGGAGAAGTCCCTTTGCGGGGCTCAACTTCAGGTGAGGACTCGTGCACATGTGTGCGTGTGCAAGTGCACGCGCGCGCGTGTGTGTGTGTGAGAGAGAGAGACACGACAGGGCCTTGGATCTTCATAAGGACCAAGCCAAGAGTGTGATTTTGATATCTGTTTGCAAGCACAATTCCGTTGCATTCTGGACATTTCCTCACGTGGGCATTTGAGACCCCTTTTGGAGAAAAGGGAAACGTCCTCAGCGCAAACCCCCTGCTCATGGGGATGCCTCGTTCTCCAGGAAACCAGGGCTCTTTCCCTTTAAAACGCTCACTTTTCTCCTGATGCCTGAGTCTGTGTCTTTAAGACAATAATTGCTGAATTGAAATCTGAGACTGTTATCTCAATAACCAATTACTCAAATAACTTTGAAATTGGCTTAAATTGGCTCGTCATGCTACATTTACCTGAATCTTTTTATGGGAAATTTAGGAACAAGAAAAAAATTTCTTGGTGGTCTAATTTGTTTGGTTTCACTGAAGGGCCTTATTTGCAACAAGCAAGTGGCTCTGGGTCTCCGTGACCCAGGCCTCTGCCTCCTAGGATGGAGCCTACCCTGCTGGGGTCCTCTCCGAGTGTCCACCCACCCAACACCACAGCCCCTCCGTGCCCTCCCTGGAGCTTTCCAAAATAAGGCTCTCCCTGTGTGAGGGAGCAAATATGTGTGTGTGTCATGCCCATGAGATAAATTTCCCTCTTCTCTGCAAAAGATTTAAATGCCATGGATTTTGTTTCCTTTTGGAAAATAATAGATGAGGTTATGTAGCTTTAATTTTCTCCCTTCCAACAGCTATGAAAGCTTAAAGGTGAGAGTCACCATCTTTAAACTAAAGGAATTCACCATTTATTAGTGGTTTGAATGGATGAGAGTGAGTGGCTGGGAGCAGTGTACTTGGATTTTATATATAGCTATAAACCCAGTAATAGAATATTACATCTTTTTCTCTAATCTACTCTTATATCCCCTCATTTTTCTCATAGTCTAAACTAAAGTAATGGGAGTTCTTAATGCTCTTCACAACCGTACTCCCTTTTTTCTGCACTGTTTAAAAAGAGGTGGCTTCTGCAAACATTTTACTGATTTTGCAAAGATCCAATTCGTTTTATTTTAGAAACAGGAGTAGAATGTTGAGGCGCTTACTGATCATAAGTGTTGGGACAAAAAGAAGATAGCATAAGGGAATGGGAAATAAAATGGGCACCAACCTTCAGGACAGCCCCAAGGAGCAGATCAGCTCACAGGATCCCTCCTCCCCTCTCCTCTCTGATACCTGCTGAAGCCCCCAGCACTTGACGGAAATTTGGAACCTGGCTTGGAAGAGGGGATACTTTTGTTTACATGTTGCCTTGGAAAGGCGTGGAAGTATTTGTAACTCAGCATCTACTCCCTGACCAAAGAGAGGTTGGAATTTTCACAACTGAAGTCACAACATAGATGGGCTTCTATTTTAAGGCATTGGAACAAAGACAGGAAAAGAACAGAGATGATTTTCAGGTTCAATATTGACCTCCAAGTATGAAAAGACAAATGACTCTTTCCAGACATACCATTGCTCCCTGGGGAAGGAGCTCTCAGAGTGGTGGATGCAAAGGAAGCAGAGAAGCAAAGAAGCACTGGGGCGCAGTGCTGGGGGTCTCCCCTGTGACTCTACAAGCCCTGGATACGCACATGGGCTAGCGGGTTCCTGGGGTGTCCGGCCCCCGATATCCTCGTCTGCGACATAAGGATGAAGATCTTTAAACTTGCATCCCCACTGCCACTTGTGGAGACACATGCTGGGATGTGGGGGTCTAGTGGGCAGAGCAGTGACCCAAAAACAGAAGCCCTTTTCCTGAGGGATCCTGGCAAAGCACTCAGCTGCCTTGACTCTCAGTTTCTTATCTATGGCGCCAAGGAAGATTAGGTTTCCCACAGCCCCTCACGTGTTTGCAAGGATGAATTGAGAAAAAGTACTAAATGGAGTCGGAAAATTGTAAAGCACTTTATATGAATATGAAATATTAGTGCTTTCATGATGCAACAAGATTTTCAACCTCATAATTTACCCTGAACTCCGGGAGGAAATCACCTTGTCATAAAAACATCTTGGAATGGTGATCTGTTACTCTTCTATACTGGGAGAAAATTCAGAGAGGTTTCCAGAAGAATGAGATTATAAAACCGTAAAAGAATCTAAGTTCAAAAGCCCTTGGAAACAGCTGGACTGAGCCTTAATAATTCAAATAATTCAGCCAAAGTTTTTCTTTCTTATGGAATAAAACATGGGTTCTTTTTGTTGTTGTTGTTGTTTGTTTTTTGACACACCAGATAAAGTGTCATAAAAACTCGGGCGGGATCCAGAAAGCATGGACCCTGAGCCTCCTTCCACTCCTGATGTTCCCTTTTGGACGCCTCGCTGGGATTCCAGGATGCTGGGGGTCCCCAGGGAGAGCTGGCCAGGCTGGGACCCGTCCTTGGCTCCCCTCACAGCCTTCCTCATTGCCACATCTCCCCTTCCTTCGGCTCCGCCCCCCCACCTCCTCGTCCACCTCCTCCTCCTCTTCTCTAGCTGATGTCACCGTTGTCCCATGACCTCGTCCAGAGGGGCTTTCTGGCTCCCTCTGCAGCCACATCTCTTCCTGCTCAGAGCCTGGGTGGCAGGCATCACCTAGACACCCATCTCTGAGTGGTCTTGGCCACCGGAGGGTCAGGGTCAAGGACTGGGGAGGAACAGAGCTTCGGGTTCCAGAGAATAGAAGAAGGAAGAGAAGAAGGGTGTCAGGAAAGTCATTCTGGCCTTTTCTAGGTTATTCTAGTGATTTTGGCAATGCCACGGTGGCTTAAGATTTGCAAGAGAACAAAATTTCTTTTTTATTTCTGGAAATATTTTAATATTAGAAACAGTTTTCCAATTTTATCTGTAGTCCAAAAGGAGAAACCTATATTCTGTATGCCACGGAGGATGCTTCCAAAGGATTTAGACAAATATATTTTTCACTATAAACATATTGTAATTTTTTCTATCTGCAGAAGGACAAGGATTTTGAAATATATGCTAGTATTTATTTATCTGTTTATTTATTTAGGGTATAGTTGTTTTACAATGTTGTGTTAGTTTCTGCTGTACAGTGAAGTAAATCAGTTAGTATTTATTAAAGTGCCAAACCTTTTGTAGTTTTTGCTCTGGACTCGACTAGGGAAAGTCAATTATGTAGAATGTTGGAATCCTGAGTGGCCATCATAAACTCTGTCCTAGAAGTTTAGTAACTGGTGGAATTTGGTACCAGAGGAAACAGCCAGGATGTCACATCTGATGGCCGGGAAGAGATAAGTAACCATGTCTGGCTTCCTGATGTGCAGAGATGGAGTTGGACCCACTGTTTCACAAGCAGCAGAGGGGGCCTCAGGAATCCCAGGGCCACTGTGACTCCTTGGAGCCCGGGTTCCAGCGGGCTGCAGTGCCAGCTGGCTGACCCACAATGGCCCCAACCAGAGGCAAGACCGAGAGGCAGGTGGCCAAAGGGGGCGCCGTGGGCAACGCAGCCGTTTTGCAGCTCAGCGCTGTGTGGTCCTTAGACCCTCACGCGGGTCCCAGCAGTTAACAAAGCTGTGGTTTCAGAGGGAAAAAGAGAAATGATACGATTTCATCAGTGTCCTTCTCAGGAAGGGGAACTGTGAAAATAATCAGAATTTTATAGCAACTCCCTTGCGTTCTTGAAGTTTGCCCAGTGTTACAAGGAGAGAGTTCGTCCCGATAATATTCACTTCGTGTAATTCACCTTCCCGCACGTTATTTTATGTCACCTGGTGTTATGTATCGCGATCATGCTTGCATTTGTGTTATACTGACGTCGACGGAAAAAAAAAATGCACACTGGAGAAAAATGCACAATGCGAGAGCTGTGAGTTCAGTTTTATTTGGGGCAAAATGAGGACTGTAGCCCGGGAGACAGCATAGCTCTGAGAAGCCGCTCCAAAGAGGCAGGGGGAAGGTCAGTGCCACACGTGACTTTAGTGAAGGGGGTGGGGACGTGCAGGCAAGCACGCATGCTGGCAGAGGCTGGCTGCTCGTCACGAGGCGCAGACGTCACCATCAATGACTCTAGTGCTTTTCCAGACGTGAGGAGCTGCTAGAATCGGGCTCATATAATCTTCTCCTGCAAATATCTAACCATCTGAAGGCCTGTCCTGCCAGTTTCTCCCAGGGCACAGAGGGCCTCCTTCCCAATCTCCACGCCGAGCTCCTTTCAGGGGGTGTTGAAGGTCGGCAGCTGCGGCGGCTCACGGTTTAGTCCTCTTAGAGGCAGTCGGTAAGCGTCAGTTCGCAGTTAGCACAGTTGTGTTATAGTCAAATAATTTTTACAGAGCGAATAGGTGGCTCAAGTGCTCTACCGAAGTCTAAAACAAGTGATGTAAGCGACCATCCTTCAGAATCACACCCTTCACGTCGAAAACCATGAGAAAGGATGCCAGCGGCAATTCTGCTGGAGCACTTGTACCCCCGGCAGCAAATAACAGAGAAGGAGGCAGAATATGCTTCTGGCCCCGTTTGCTACCACGGCGCTGCTGCACGTTGCTACCTGTGTTAGGGAAACTTCCGGCGTGTGTGCAGGGCAGCTGCTACTGAGCTTTCCAGGTGGACAGAACCACCGAGGGCAGGAGGGCACGGTCTCTGTGCCAGGGAAGTGCTCATGGCCTCGGCTTGTCAACACTTCATCACAGCCAATCAATGCTACCAGAGAGGAGATTTTGAATTCAGTTAATATTTATCTCATAAACTGTGATGGAAAAGCATGTTTCGTGGCAAGACTTTGGATCACGTGGCACCTGAACACAGGTGATGGCACCTGATGCAGTGCAGATCTGCTTGGGTCACAGAAGGCGGCAGTCAGCCCTGGACCTCCCACCCAAGGAGTGAGAGCCATGAGCGCCCTCCGGCAGCGCCCGCGCACGCATCCTTTGAGCAGAGAGCACACAAGGCACAGCTTCTCCCCACAGAAATGCTCAGAAGGCCAAGGGAAAAGGCTCTTGAACTTCCAGGATGTGGGTTAGAACATGTCTGCTTGGCCTTGGTGACGTCTGCAGAGCCATCCTGAGTAGCTTACTCAGAGGCATGTCTCAGCGAAATATTTGGTTCTTGAATAGCCTGCACCTGGCAGTTCAGGGTTGAAACATGATATTTAAAGTTCAAGCTCAAGTGGTTTGTTTGTTTGTTTGTTTTTTAGATCAAACCGGGCTCAAACACATTGAAAACCCAGAGTTTATCTTTTCTAATACTTGGTGATTTTACTACACATTGAAAAGAAGAAATTGATTACATAGTATTGAGAATTCTCCAAAACTGCATCCAAAGGCTGAAACAGAGTGTAAAACTTTTTTTTTTTTCCAGAGCCAAACACTACCGAACAATGGATAAGAATCCATTCACGATTATCTCCTGAAACTGAAAGATAATCCCACCTTCCAGCTGTTGAGGAAACTTTACACATCAAAGGCAACAAGCGGGGAAACTCTGGTCTTCAGAGAGAAATCTCTTCATAATTTCTGGGCGAAATATCAGACCCCAAAGTCTGATAATCCCAACAATCTATGGGCAGAGTTAGAGTTTTATAACTGGGTAGTTGAAAATCAAGGTAGGAAACAGGCTGCCTTAGGCTCGAGTTCTCCCCACTGATAACCCGAGTGTCTTCCTAAGAGATTATGAACAGTAGTACGCCTCTCACTGATCCAAAGCGGCGGTTTTCACTGTTAATTTTAAAATGTTATGTTCAAAGGAACCTATCGGACAGGGACAGAGGACGGTAAAGGGAAGAAACGGCGGCCAGACGCGTCTTCACTGTGCGGTTACAGCTGAGTGAATGACAGCAGAATGTCTGCAGATGCCTGAGGTTCTCGAGACAGAATAGACACAGTGCAAAGGAAATCCTAATAATAATCTTGAAATCAAGTAATAAATTACCCGGCTAACCCGGGAGTGAGTGGGGGGCTGTGAAAGGGGGAAATAAGTCATTCCCAGGCCTCGTCTGGGGACGTGAGGGTAGGAAAGTAATTGAGGGTCACAGCAGAAGTGGAGGAATAGGATATCTTTGGGGGGAAGACTTAGAATCTGTTTTTACATCATTTTAGAGAAATATTTGTCTGAGTTTTCCCGAGAAGGGGAGTTTTCTCAGCCCATCCCAGCGGGAAGCAGAGGGCACACTCCAATTGGGAACCCACAGGGCCCCAGGGATCTGTGATTCTCTGCTGCCCCTGACCCAGATGGGAAGAGGAGGGGGCAGGGTCAGCAGGACCAGAGCCTGGACACAGAGCCAGAACAGTCGCCAGGGTGTGGAGGGAAGTGCTGGCAGGAACTGAGGTTCTTCCCCCAAGGATTCCAACCACGTTTGGGGGCTGCAGTTGGAAGGGGTGCTTCGGGCACACATTGGAGCCTTTGGCTGTAACCACAGAAAACACGAGCATCCCGGGAGCTCCAGGCATTCTGGCACTTTTCCTAAGAGAATCCTCTTCCATGTTGGCAGTTCTACCTGGTTGGGGAGGAAACACAGTGAACAGATCCACAGTTTACTCGACTGTGAAACTTTCCCAGAATTGACATATTGCAATTCATGTGGAGAGAAACACAAAATCGTTTTATTTATAACTAATGTTGTTCACCACTACCCACCTATTGATTAGTAGGGAAAAAAGGAACTGAATAACCAGCCTGGTGTTAAGCTCATTCAGACCCGATGATTTAAAGGATCCCTTCAGGTTGTTCTCTGTTTTCTCTTGGAGAGATATGGTCAATTGCTCTGAGGCTGCCCTCCCCTCCCCTCCTCCTACCCAGGGGTCTGCAGAGGGGTGTGGAGGAGAAGATTTGGAACCCTGCTGTCCGTGTGGTCCCCAGGGCATCCTGCTTTCTCCACCTGCGACCATTCCCATCAGCTGGCTCAGAGTTCCGTGGTTTGTCCTCACTCGGCTTCTGCCGCTGCTTGAAGCCAGCACCTATACCAGGCTGTCTGGCAGCTGCCGCCTGGGGTCTCAAACAGGACAGAGAACAAGAACGCCTCCTGCACTGGACTCAATATTAATTATTCCCCCCAAATTCATATGTTGGACCCTAACCCCCAAGGGGATGGTGTTGGTAGATGGGACATTTGGGAGGTGATTAGGTCACGAGGGTGGAGCCCTCGTGAGTGGGATCAGTGCCCTTATAAGAAGAGACCCCAGAGAGCTCCCTCACACCTTCTTCCATGTGGAGACACAGAGAGAAGACAGCCGTCTGTGAACCAGGAGGGGGGGCCTCAACAGACACAGAGTCTGCCAGCACCTTGATCTTGGACTTCCCAGCCTCCAGAATCGTGAGAAATACAGTTCTGTTGTCTACAAGCCATCCAGCCTCTGGTGTTTTTGTTATAGGAACCTAAAGCAACTAAGATGCCTCCTTGGAGGTCCCTGAACATCTCAGTAATTAAGACTAAGACCTGCCCAACCCACTCTCCTGCCTTGTCCCTTGTCTTATCCCCAGAGCTGGGGAAGGGGCCTCGTTTCCTCTACTTTCCCTGTCATGGGCAGGTGGGCCACAGCCCTCACACTCAGACTGAGTCCTCAAGCTCAGTTGAACAGGCTAGAAGGAGGTGATGACAAATCTGGCAAATGCCGTTTCCCCACAGCTGTCCTACTGGCAAAGCTCTTGCCTGGCAGCATCGTTTTTTCCTATGTGCCTGCAGAGAGCTGGAAATTATCCCGCTCTGCCTTTCTTTCCCTGGGTGACGGATCCCAATGACCCATCAGGCGGTGGTGCCCTCTAGGTAACTCTGGCAAAGACAGAAGAATCACATGTGAACAGTTTTCAGGATATTGCCCCGTTGCAGCTGGGTTTGAGAACGTGTTGGCCTCCGTCTGTCTCAATGCCACTCTCTGCCCAGCAGCATAACTGTTTGTGGACAGGTGCTGAGTTCATCCCGGAAGTGTCCGCTCATAAAAAGGGTTGGCAGAGAGTGAGAACTAGCCAACATGAGGCTGGTGGGGGTTAGTCAGCGACTCCCTGAGTGCCTTGCAGCAGCACTTTTAAGGTGAACGTGAAGTCAAGGGAAAGCAGCTAAAATAAGGCAGAAAGTTCAAGCACAGCCTTTAATCTGCAGATGCTAAGCAAAGTGGTTTCAAAACGGAGGCAGTATACGGATGTAGGTAGTTAAGAAATTCAAATGATGACACTCCAGGAAAAAAAAAAAAAAAGGTTGTTTTCCTTGTGTTAATTTGTAAGCAATGAACATGAGATTTTGTTATCGTTTAAAAAAGGAAGAAAGGAAAATAGAGGTGAAGGTTTGCAGTGGAAGGAGGGAAGTTGTCTCGGAAATCCTGAGTGGTGGCTAATATTAGGGGATGATGGCACGCGGTGAATCTAAAGCAGCTCCCCCTCGCCGTGGGCTTTGATTTGTGCTGCGGTTTCGTGTGTGTTTTCTTTGTAAGCAAAAGGCTTCCACTCCCTGGTCCTCCGAAGCACCCTCCGTTGCATAATTGGCCCTTCGCAGTACCACCAGCATCGCAGCCACCAGCATCCAGTGACAGAACACCGTGTCGATAACACTGATGCCTACGTATGCCACAGACGAGCTCCGTTAACCTTTTAGCCGGGCTGGAAGCATTGTCACTTTTGGTCCCCACAAAGCAGCCAGCGATGTTCACTTTCGAACACGCAGATTCAAAGCACCTGTGTTTAATTTTCATCGGGAGCACCGTTTTCATTTCTGAGCTGCAAAACTTCCGTGCTCCTGGCCCCACTATGTCAAAAATGCACAGTGGCAGATTGGCATATTGGGCTATTAATAATTTGCTATATGCGTTACAGATGTTGCCTAAATGAACGGTGTTCTATCACTATTTCTTGACATTGGGGCCCTTGGGGTGGCAGGCTAAGACCCAGATCTGTCTACAACCTGCCTGTTTTGGAGAGAAAGGGGGGAAAAAGTGGCCCCTTTGAGCAGAATCGCATTCCAGCTTGCAAAGCCAATTTCTCAGATGTTCGCTCTGTCCTGTTCCTTGTTCCTCCACTCAGACCTCATCTGGCCACGATGAAAAATGATGTGATGCAATTTTTTATTCTACGCTTGACACTCTTATGGAAGGGCAGTGTGGGTCATTGATTCCAAACTCCAAAAATGTCAAGAAATGAGGAACCAAATTTTTGGAAGCAGCCCAGGAAAAACTTTCAAGCCCTGGAAAACAAAACTGCTAATTGTTACCCCTTCCGTAGCTATTAAGGTTCAGAGGAACCCTGAGCATATGTTTCACAAGCCTGTACTTTTATATTAAAACATTATTGAGGCACCAGGTGAAATGTACATTAAGTGAAAACCAGCTGAATTGGACAGTAGGTTTAAATTTAGACAGCGAACAGCTGTAGGATTTCTCAAACTTTATTCAAATAATGAAACCAATAGGTTATGCTACAGTTTCAAGCATCCCCAAACAAATTTATATGAAAAATGATATTAATTTATCTGAGATTACTCCAGCCAAGAAATGGATTTTTCTCTGTCACTTCTGAAGGGTAGGGAGGAAAAAAACATCTGAACTATTACAAAACATGTAGCTTGGATAGTTTAGGGATCTAACGAACAAAATGTGCCTTTTCAATTCAGATTAATCATGATCGCCCTGTTTACCCCTTCTGTGGCCGAGATGATTTTTGAAATGCTAATAAATTAGATCTCCTTTTCATTCCTGGAGTTCAGAAAATGGTCCTTTCCAAACAAAATACATATGTGGGCAGCATGCCCAAGTTTTTTTTTTCTCTCTTTTTTTTTTTTTCATATACACTTTTACAAAATGCCACACAGCAGTGAGCCCTCTATTGAATAATTCCAGTCTGAGTAAAACCTGGAGCTTAGCAATCCAAGTTGAAGCCAAATGGTGCCAGATAAAATTCCAATTTAGACACGGTTCCAATTCACACTGCTTTCAGCCTGTAACCTTCCTGGAGCAGTGCAGCCAAAAGATTTAATAGTGTCACCAGTAGGGCACGCATAAATAGCAGCTTTTATTGGTCACTATTTTGGAAATGTCAGGAGGGCTACAATATGGTTCTGGGCTGCATTCAGCGTTCACTTTACCTACCTCACTGGATCTTGGGAAACGTTTTTTCACCGTGACATATTATGATGCCACGTGAGAAAGTGTTTTCACTCAGGAGGTTTCTGATGTGGGGACTCGTGTTCCTTGGGTGTCACGCCTGTCCTGGTGGCCATGGGTCTCACAGGGACCCAGCTCCCAAGAGGCTCAGGGCCCAGGTGGAGAGATGAGCTTTGTACCTGGAAGAGTGAATGTAGGAACAACTGCAACATAGGGCTCTGGGGTCAAAGCAGACTTGGGAAAATTCAGGGGGGCATGAGACAGGCTGAAGGCGGAGTGTGTGATGGGCAGTAGGAAGAGGCAGGACCTCCTTGTGAGATGGGGTCAGCGAGAGCAAGGGCCCCCAGGTGGAAGGGGGTGTTCCATTCAGCACATTGATTAAGAACTCAAAAGCGGTTTGCCAAGAGGAGTTCTGAGTCCTCATGATGTGTATTGTGTTTGGGGGAGAAAGAAGCCACCATCACTTGGAACCTTTGCTTTTGGAGACGTGTTTAGCTTAGATTCTCTGTTTCCAGAAATGTTGCAATTCTGTTCAATGTTCTGCGATAAAGATCCAAGAATCTAAGGACTGGTGCACATAATATACTCATTCGTGGTTGTTACATTTCCTGGTAGGAGCATTTCAGAGCCCGCCTCTGAGTGGAGGGAGCCCTGAGCTCCCTGAGAGCCAACGATGGGCACGGGGGTCTCGGAGGGGAGGGGTCTGCCTCTCTAGGCCCTGCCGTGTCTAGGAGGAGGTTAGCTTTTTACTCCAGACAGATGATCTCAGCGCAGTGTTGGAAGTGTTCCTCAATCAAGGATTTCCGTTCCCACCGCTGCTCATTGGCGACCCACTCAATCACGTTCACGGTGAAAATGCTCTTGCACCTGGGACTGTGGGCAGAGGCGGGGGGTCCTGACAGCTGGCCTGGGGTCTCTTCGCTCCTCCTGCCAAGCTCGCTGAAGGTTCAGCCTACCTACTCCTCTCAGCCTGCTGTGCTGGCCCTCGGCTCCCCGGCGTCAGGGCAGCTGGGCTCCCAGGAGGAGAGGCAGGATGGAAGAGCCTTCCCCTGCAGACCTGGATGCAAACAACCCCCGAAAGACCCCCAAATATAAAACCGATCTAGAAGGAAGGCCTGTCTTGTTTAAGGAAACTTGAGAGCTTTTTCCTCATGCAAAGCCAGCTCGGTTCCTTCTCTCTTTCATTTATTGGTGACTTTAACAAATGTTTTAAACCAAATTTAGAACAGCTGGCTTTCCAAAACTGCTGGAACATGAAGAAAAGGCTTCGTTTGGTGCCATAGCCAAATAAACAGGGGTTTAAACTTCAGTCTCTGAAGAAGTCTGGCCTCTGGTAGCTCTGGTGACAGAAAAATTGGTCTTTGTTCAAGATAAATGGCGTAAACCTTGCCAGATTGGACTATCTTCTGTGTATTTTGCAATGAGTACAATTGAATTAATAGATACTGTGTCTCTAAGACCTGGGTGATTTTCCTAAAACGAGCACAGGGACGGAGGCATGAAAAATGCCACCGGGGGAGAATTGGACAAGAAAAGGCTCTCAGACAAAGGAAGACCCTTACACTCTCTTTTAAATAATAATAATGACAAATTTCTACTTTGTACAAGATGCAATTCTGGGTTTCGTTTTTTAAAAAATCTGTGCCTCGAACATAAGTTATTTTTCATTCTGCTGTCTGACCCTTTCTTTCTTCCTCCTCCTTAGAAAATACAGTTTAATTTGCTTCCAGAATTAAAACAAACCAAAGCTTCCCAGATTGTCAGAGTTTTAATTTCAGAGGTGAGCTCCCTGTGTCTGAAATGTCCCTTTCTTAAGTGCCGAGGAGGGTAGAGCTAGTCATCACTTCTGTTTTTTATTAAAATAAAAAAGCCAGCTTGCGATCACAAGAGGGAAAGGAGTTTGCCCCTAAATATGATTTCTGATGGTATAATTCTGGTTTCTATTCCCCTAACAGCACTTACTTGTTAATGTGCTAGATATCAGGGCACATTTCAGGGAGGAGGGATCCCTGAAAACATGTTTATTAACGTATTTAACTCAGCATCAGGACCCAGGGCCAACTCCGCCAGTCAGCTTGGGCCCAGGGTGCTACGTGAAGCCACAGGCCACGGGCCAGGCACGCTCTAGCGCAGCAGCAGCAAAGGACGACGTCTAACACGCACCCCTTTGGAGGCATTTAAAATGCCCGTTTAAGACCTACAGGGAAGTGCTTAGTCATGGTGTCCTGCGAATTTGCTGATTAAGCTGAATCCTGAGTCCCCTGGCGTATAGGAAGTACACAGGGCCTGGTGCAGGCTTCTATGAGGCCCGGACTCCCGTGTGTCAGGTCACATCCATGGATGGAGATGTGCCCTGTGGTCACATGGCCAGAACTGCCATCCAATAGCCATAAATAGCCACCAGATGACGGCTCTGACTTGGGAGGCCTGACATAATGATGGAGTTCCCCGGGGCAGCTTGATCTCCTGACTGAAACAGAAAAGCCGATCTCCTAATACAGTAAAACCCAAATACCTTTACTTCATAGAGTCAGTGCCTGCTGTTTTCTGCTTTCCTCCAGCAGTGAAACCTCACCAAAGGATTTTACGGAAGAGGAAACAGCTTCGGTGGGGTTAGGCCATTTGCCCACGGCCACCCAGCTGGCCCACGGTGGTACCCGCCTGGCAGCGGCCTCCTCCCCCCACCTGCCCAGAGGGTCCCCCAGTCTCTCCCTCCCATCCCTTGCCGGTCCACGGGCTTATGCACGTCTAGGGAACTGAAAAACGTGCTGCGGTAGAAACACGAGTTCAGACCATGCTTCCCATTCTGTTGGTTTCTCTCTCCCTCTCAGCAAAGCCTGGTCCAGATCAGTTTGGGGTTCCCCTCCATCGCCAAATGCAGAAGAGAGCGGGATTCTAGATTTCGCTTGAGGCTGGCCGAGGGTCCACTCTGCCAGGTCCTGCGAACTCCCGAGGTCCAGGTTTCTTGAATCTCTCACTGGTTTGGAGTAAGTCAGTGATCAAACTTCTGAAACGGCCCCAGCACACAGATGCCCTCCCAGCGAGTCTAAAGCACGTCTTGGTGTGGCCGTACCCTGAGCTGCTGCCACCCGGTGCCACAAGCCCTCGGAGCCCAGGAGACGCCCTGCTGGCCCGGGCAGGGGCTGGGTCATACCCTTCTGGACCTTTCCCTTCAGGCCTGCAGCTGAAACGAATAATGGAATTCTTTCCATTATACCTGATGCTTTAGACATTGCAGTTTTATGAAATTTTGCTGCCCTGCCTTAAAAAGTTCCAACTCTATAATCAAGCACGCCTAAGCCCTTCAAACAACTGGAAAAGAGCCACGAGGTCAAAGGAACATAAAATACAAATGCCACACGTATGTCCCCAAGAGAGCAAACTGCCAACCTCACCTACCTGTGGGAACCTCCATCCACCTCCTTTCAAGATGGAGAAGGGCCCCAAAGACTATTTTCCCATCAAGGCCTCTGAAAGACCGTGTGTCCCAGGCCAGTAAAGCTTCAGGTGACTGAGGCCAGTCACAGGGTGTGTGAGATGGTGCTGGGTCAACAGCGGCTGCTTTTGCACCTGGCTTAACGGACCATATGGCCCCTGCTTAGCGTAGAATGTTCTGGATGCTCAATGTGAAAGGGACTCTGAGGTCTCAGAACCCTGGGAGTTTACTTGCAAAGACCACTAGGGAAAGATTGATTTGTCTTCTCCTCTCTTGATCCGTTTCATCACCAAATAGCTCAAAATGCAATTGCTTTTTGGTAAAGGATAGTAACTCTCTATCACTTCTGTCACCGAAGTGAGTGTGTGACAGATTGCCACGCTCAGAACTCACGAAGGATATGGCTAAGAACTGCTTTTACCCATCTTGGACCCTCCAGCCAGATTAAGGATACAGGGATTGTAAATCAGAGATGCAGCGCCGGGGTAAAGTTTCTCCGAAAAGAACAGTCACCACCACGCTGAGGGTCCTCTCACCTGTGCTCCAGGAGGCCTCCAGACCCTGGAGCTGTGAGGTGGACGGACGGCTGGTCCTGCCTGGAGAGCCACTGGCCAGGGAGGGGGGCGGGCACAGGACAGGAGCTGCTGTTCCCCTCCCCCTCCCCCTGCAGTCAAAGGCTGGGGCTCCGGGTACCAGACGCAGAATCCTTGGAAAGAGGGAAGAAATTTTGGCCTGGAATCCAAGAGTCCCTGCCCAGAGCTCTGCCTTGGTGGGCAGCAGGAGCCCCCAGCCTGGGGTGGACTGACAGAAGATCCTAAGCTGAGAGGGACCAGGAGCAAGTGACCCCAGTACAGCATACTGGTCCTCACCTCAAGACACTGGTCAGCCTTGGTGCTTTATGTCCACCTAGAGGGTGGGATGGGGAGGGGGTGAGGGAGACGCAAGAGGGAGGAGATATGGGGATATATGTATACGTATAGCTGATTCACTTTGTTATACAGCAGAAACTAACACACCATTGTAAAGCAATTATACTCCAATAAAGATGCTCAAAAAAAAAAAAGACACTGGTCAGGGAGTCGTTTTGAGAAAACCATGACACAACAGTCATCGAAGAGGGGTGGGTGCAGGGAACCCTCCATCAGAATTTCAAATGTCGTGACCAAGTGATAGCCTGTGTGCGTGTGTATGCATCCATGCAAGATAGAAACACATATCATATAGATCTGTGTCATATCATGACATGTTCAGTAGAAAGATAGATAGATAGCCAATATAGCATGCATGGGTGTATGTCTGTATGCATGTAATATGTATTATAGATATGTAATGTATATATGTCACACCACGACATTTTTTATATGTACATATAGAAAAAAATATATAATTTATACACATTATATATGTATGTCATATGTATGTACATACATATATATCTTGATGTATGTTGACATACAGCCAAAATAGCATGTACATGCATGTGTGTATATACATACATGTACCCACAGACATAGGCTTTCAGGTTGGTCATGTAGATTAAAAGTACGCAGATTCATCTCTCCTTTGGCGACTGAATCACAGTTATTCCCGTTGTAGAGGAGGAATAATAACATTCCCTCTACCCTTCTGAGCTCCTGGCTGAGACCCTCTATAATAAAAGATTAACAAGAGAAAAACAAACAGAAGTTTTTTAACATGTATACCTAAAGACAGAAGAAAGATGTTGGGAGTGAGGAGACCAGTCTGGGAAGTCACAAGGAAAAGCAGGTAAACAAGGGTGAGGTTGTGATGCAGATTTAAGTGGGTACCTTCTCCACTGAGCAGGAGACACTGACAGATGGAGGGGCCTTTTACGAAGGTAAATTTCCCCTACTTCTACTCTGTTTTCAGAGCTTCTCTTGTGTCTGCAGTTTCTCAAAATAATCAGCTCAATTATTTCTTACATCTAAAGAGGCATATTTTGGGGTGACGCATTCTGCTGCTCTTTACCATCAAAAATATGTTTCTGTAAGATGAACTGTGATTGAGTTATAATATGATATATGCTATGTAATACATGATTGCTATATGATATGCAACATATATACACACACATATGTATTTATACAATTTTTATCAATATGCAATCCATTTATTAATAATATATCATTGATATATTTAAATCTTATTAAAATGCGAGTACCAGAGGAGTAAATCTGGAACTGAATTTCTAAGAAGAGCTGACATTATGCCTGAGAAGGGGCATAAATAGTCTTTTTTTTTTTTTTAATTAATTTATTTATTTTTGGCTGTGTTGGGTCTTCGTTTCTGTGCGAGGGCTTTCTCTAGTTGCGGCGAGCGGGGGCCACTCTTCATCACGGTGCGCGGGCCTCTCACTATCACGGCCTCTCTTGTTGCGGAGCACAGGCTCCAGACGCGCAGGCTCAGTAGTTGTGGCTCATGGGCCCAGTTGCTCCGCGGCATGTGGGATCTTCCCGGACCAGGGCTCGAACCCGTGTCCCCTGCATTGGCAGGCAGACTCTCAACCACTGCGCCACCAGGGAAGCCCCATAAATAGTCTTTAAATGAAGAAAATGGCATATGTAAAACCATAGGGATTCAAAGGAATTTGCTAGGTTTGGAAAATGGCAAATATTATCAATGTAAAAACTATCCTTATTAATTATCAAGGTTAGATTTGGGGATGAGCCCAGATGGGTCAGGTCAGATAATTTTTGAGCTAAGAGTAAGGCATGGCTTCGTTAAAGCCTGGGCACATGGGTACATAGCATTGCATTTAACCATTTATTTTGAAAGAGTTATCTATTCGCAGGAAGTTGCAAAGGTGATACAGGGAAGCACCGTGAAGCCTTCAGGCAGCTTTAGCCAGTGGTAACAGCTTATGTAATTACACAATACCAAAACCAGAAAATTAACTTTGGGACAATTCACAGACGTTATTCTGATTTTGCCAGTTTGGCACGCTCTCGTGTGTGTGTGTTCAGTTCCATGAAATTTTGTCAGAGGTGTGGGTGGGTGTAGTCACCACAGTCAAGATGCAGAGCTATCCCACCACCAAGAAGATCTCTGTGCTATTGCTTTATAGTCATAGCATTTCCGTCCGCTGCTTCCCTTCCCTAAACCCTTGTAGCACTAATCTGTTCTCTATGTCTGTAACCACCTTAGCGACAGAGCGTTACATAAATGGAATCCTGCTGTATGTGAACTTTTGAGATTGGCTTTTTTCACTCATCACAATGCCCTTGAGATCCATCCAGATTATTCTGTGGATGTTAGTTCACTCCTCTTTACTGCTGAGTAGAGTCCTGTGATGTAGTGTACAGCGGTGTATTTAGCCATTCACCCAGTGGAGGATATGTGAGTTGTTTCCAGCATTTGGCTTTTATAAATAAAGCTGCTATGAACACTCACACCCAGATTTTTGGGTGGACCGAGATTCTCATTTCTCTGGGATACACGGTCAGTAGTATGATTGCTGGGTCATATAATTACATGCTTAGATTTTTAGGAAACTGCCAAACTATATTCCAGAGAATTTGTACCATTTGCATTTCCCACAAAAGTGTATTAAAGATCCTTGATAGGATCTGGTATTGTCACAATTTTTTATCTTAGCTATTCCAATAGATGGATAGTAATATCTCATTGTGGTTCTAGTATGCATTTCCCTAATATGTGACGGTGTTGCACATATTTTTGTGTGCTTATCTGCCATCCATCTATCCTCTTTGCTGAAGGGTCTGTCTTTTGCCCATTTTCTAATTGAATTATTTGTACTTTTACTGTTGAGTTTCGAGAATTCTTTATACGGGTCCTTTGTCAGATGTGTGTTTTGCAAATTTATTCTCCCAGTCTGTATCTTGATGTTTCATCCTCTTATCAGGATCTTTTGTGGAGCAAAAGTTTTAAATTTTGATAAAGTCTAATTTATCAAAATTTTCATTTGTGGATAATTTTCACCTGTGGTAATATCTAAATAACTCGTTTCCTGGTGTTTTGGCTAGAGAAAACAGGCTTTTCTTAGGCTTTTAAAAATCTGTATCAGTTGATGTTTTGGGGCTGCAAGCCTCTCTGGTGTCTCATTCAGGATACATAGGGGGCAAAAGGAAAACCCAGGGCACTCACCACTGTGCTGTTTCTCAAGGACCTCCTTTCCTAGCCAGTTATGTTCTTTCTTCTCCCATTCAGAGTCATATGTTTATTTTGTATATAATGTCTGTGTTTTTGTAGCTGTACTTAGTGGGGGTGAGGGCGTTAGGAAGACGTTTGTCTATTCTATTTTGTCTGGAACCAGAAGTTGGTTTATAGCATTTTGATTCAGCTGTTTAGTCCCCATATTTTACATTCTGGAAATACTTTGATAACATTTTATGAATGCAAATATCTGAAACATAATTATATCAGTACATAGTTTTTGTGGAGAAAGTATTTTCTGGAGCAAGTCTAGTTAAACCAATTTAAAATTAAAATAGAAACACTTGAAGTATTAAGCTTCTGTACAGAAAGTTAGTCAAGGAATTATTTAGCTAAATTATTTTCATCAAAATCAATTCTCTCCCAAGTAAATTTCGCAGTCAAGCTTTGATTCACAAATCTTTCTTTGTCCACATATTTTTAAAATTAATCGTAGCTTTTGCCAGTGTATACTTTTTATTGCAGTCATCATAATTTTCAATTCCAATATTTTCCAGATCACTTTTACAGATGTAGGTCTGCCAAGAAATTTTGAGTCTTTTGACAATTTGACCATATGCATTTTAGCCACTGTCACTTTTATTCTGTGTTAATTTGTTTCCGCCAAAAGAATCACTGCAAACTGAATGAAGTATTGGCCTCGTATCTTTATTTCTTAGCTGATCCTTGAGAAAAAAATTTCCCCCAAGCAGGGCTGACCTAGGTCTGAGTGTGGAGCCAGCTGTGAGGAGGAGTGGTTGCCCCAGTGCAGGAAGGAGAAGGGGGTAAGGGCGGCGCTGGTCTCTAAGTCAGTGGGGAAAGGGCCGGAAAGGACGGCGAAGCAGGAGTCAGGGAGAGGTGAGCCTTTCTCTGAACAGGTGAGCCTTGGGCACCGGCATGAAGGAGACGCCTTTGACAACCTGGGGAAATCCACACTTGTGCAGGAACTTTCTCCACCAGCTTCCAGCCTCCTTCCCACGGCATCTTCACTGGGACTTACATGCCTTCCACTCTACCACAGGTGCATCCTTCCCCACACTTTGGCACTGTCCTGGTGGCCTACCACCCCAGGGGAATTGCTCCACGTCCCTCTCATCTGGACAGCACCTTCAACCAGGAGGCAAGTCAGCTCTGATGGTGGTCTCAGAAGATTCTGGAGACAGAGTCTTCTCTGCACTTGGGGTACCTCTTGCCCTAATTCAGGAGTGGACATTTCTATCCACGAGCAATGTCACCCATTGACATTTTTGTGGCAGAGCCACTGTGATTGTCAGCAGAGCTGCCTGGCCCAGCCAGCAGTGGAGGACTCCTCTGACATGTGCTTACTGGGCAGAAGCCCTCTTCCAGGGTGACCAGAGCCCAGGAAGAGGAGGTGTCCTGCAGAACAAGGATGCAGCCAGTGGCATGCAAGGTTCCCATGGGGTGCTGATGCTGAACTGTGATCAAACCATCCCTGCCATCGTGGCCAACAGAGCCAGGAGGTTTCAAAGGCCAGAGCTCCCTTGAAGAAGTGCTCTTGCTTGCTCGTGTGTTTTTAATTTGCACAGTGGACTGAGCTGCCTGAGACAGAAGGAGGAGAGGGGAGGTATGAACAGACAGACCCAGCACTCCCTCCTCAGGGCACCTCTGTGAATAGACCTGCGGCTGCAGTGGCCAAGGTTCCTCAGCTCCAGGACTCGGGGTACTTGCTGATGGTGAAAGCTTTTGGGACTCACCCCCATAGCAATGTGTGGCTTTCCTGAACTTCAGCAGAAAGGAAAATGGAGGCATCTCCCTGGGCTCCTCTGCCTCTGGGCCGGCATCGCCCCAGGACCACCCTCTTCTCACCCTCTACACCCTGCTTTTAGGAGGTTCATCAGCTGCCTCACCGTGAGTGCGGACAGAAGCTCCCAGATCCCTGGTCTGGTCCCGGCCTCAGATCCAAATGCCAACCCTAATGTTCTGTGAGCATCTCCCAACACAGTTTTAAAGACCCTGATGTGTCTCCTTCTCACCGACATCCTTTCCTCCCTGCCCCACAACATGCCAATAAATCCTATGCCTCCTGTAACCCTCCTCTCCAGGCTGTCAAGGGCGTACCCAACCCAAGTCCCCCCAAATCAGAAACTCCTATATTATCCTCTCCCTAAATCCCTTCCTCATAAATCTCTAAGTCCGCAGATTCCTCCTCTGAGATTCTCAAATCCCACCCTCCTGCCTGGCTTGCAGCCTCCGGGCTGTAGCCACCTGCTGTTTTCTCACTTGGATTTCTCTTCCTTCTGGGACTTTCTCCTGCTTCTTCGCCTGTTTCCCCCTTTTCTCTCTGCCAGGGGGAGAGCCCCCAGACACAAATCTGGATGTGCAACCACCGTATCCCAATAGCCCTTGATGGCTCCCCATTCCCCAGAGTGGAAACCCAGAGGATGACATTCCAACTGCCAAGTCTGACCAGGGTCACCCAAGGGTCCCCAGATGTCCGGCTTCCTTGAGTCTCCCCGTGCTTTAAGTCAAAGACAATCTCGACTTGAACCTCCATGAAGTCCCATTCCCTCCCCGAGTGTTTCCAGGACCCCCGGGGAGCGCTGCTGACTCTCCGTGTGCATCTTTCACTCCTCACTCCCTCCCTAGACCCCCAGCACAGTGCTTCTGGCTGCTGCAGGCTGTGGGCACGTGTGTACGGGCCCCTCAGATACACAAGCATTAGGACCAGCCTTCGACATACCTGAGTGAAGACTTAGGGATGAGATGGCCTAAAGGAATGACAATTCTAAAAGGAAAATAAAAGACTTAACACTGTGCACGGAATTCCAGTGCTTGAGGGCTTGTTGTTCATCCGTGCCTATTTCTGGAAATTCCCCTGCCTGGAGGGATGGATGATGAGGTGGGAGAAGCCAGGTTAGGGCCCCAGCGTTGGCAGAGGCCGGGGGCTGTGTACACAGTGATGAGCTACCCCGGGATGGGGAGGGGGCTGGAGGGTGGAGAAAGGCCACGTGGGGATCAGAAGCCCTGGGTTCGGCTCCTGGTGCTAAAATGCACAGTTGTGCATCACACATGTTTCCTTCACCTCCATTTCCTTATCTGAGAAATGGGAATAATAACCCTTGCCTTCCTTCCCAGAGTTATGAGAATTAAATGAGAAAATATGGGCAGCTGTAAAAATATAAAACTGTAGCATTT
Organism: Eschrichtius robustus; assembly: GCF_028021215.1. NCBI lineage: Eukaryota > Metazoa > Chordata > Mammalia > Artiodactyla > Eschrichtiidae > Eschrichtius > Eschrichtius robustus. The sequence goes on along the minus strand of NC_090830.1, from coordinate 135,999,943 downwards.
GCATTCACCAATTCCTTAAGGAAATGGGGCCAGAGTTGAGGGGCAGGCCAGACCCTCTTCCACGCAGACTTCACAATCCAATCCTAAGACCATAATGTGTCTAAAACATTATGAATTTAGGAAATGCCTTTTCAATATGGTGAAGAAAATAAGAAGGCTCCCGTGATGGTAAAAGCTGGGGCCGCCACAGCAGAGAGCCTGTAACAGCTTCAGTTAAAAAACAAACCACCCAGCGAGCGAGCTTCCCACAGAGACCCTGATGTGGAAACAGCCATCGCAGGTAGATGATAAATGCCCCCGGGGTTTCACAGCTTGTGGGAGTCGGCTTTGCTAGGGCTCATAAAAGCCTACTTAACCTAGAGAATGAAGCTTTGTGATTGTGTGTTTTTCCTGCAAGAGCCCTCTGGCCGTGCCTCACCACTCACTGGTGTGAATGGACGACCCCACCGGAAACTTTCCCAGGAAAGAAACATAGGGGCCTCAGTGAATGGCGGGTTTGCAGGATGACCCCTTGTCCCATGGCTGGTGGAGTCAGAGCCCTGCTGGCCAGCTGCACAGCCCTGGGACAGAGACAAGACACCACCGGCCACAGTCACGCCCACAGTCAGGAGAAGGGGAAGCCAAGGCTGTTCCCAAGCCATCAGGTCAGTGACATGGGGTCAGTACATGCAGCGTGACTGCTGTGTGACCAAAGGGACCAGGTGCCCCACTGCTCTAAGCCGAGCTTCTGAGAGTGGCCCCGCAAAGAGCACTTCCCCGGGAAGGGAGAGGCATTGGTCAGGATGCCCGCTTGCATTGGCAGCGTCCTGGCTGGCTCGGCTTTCTCTGAAGGTGCGCCCTTACCTTTTTCCCTACGACTCCATTTAAATGAAGAATGTCGGCTGGCTGCCAAAGTCCACGGGAACATTCTCAGCCAAGTTCAATAACAGGAAGATCAACTTTGACCCCGATGACTTCATGAGCGTTTCTTATAAACACGCTTCCAGGTTCTAGATATGGCCTCCTTCCTGCTGTGAATGTTTATTAGCAACCTGCCAAGGAATTGGAAGTTGTTTCTCGGAGAGCAGCCGGGATGTCTCGGCGTCTGTCCCTGTGCCAGCCCAGAAGTGCCGCTGGGTGGGGGGGGCTGGGGGGGATGGCACTAAGCTACAGATCTGCCGCCGACGGGCTCCCTCCCAAGCTCCATCACTGTCTGCGAGGGCCGAGTTAGGCTCTGCCTCTCTGCTGCCATGCTGCCACCCCAGCTGCAGTGGGAGGGGGATGAAAGTGGGGATAAAAATAGCAGGCTCAGGAACTGAGTTCATTAAGCATTCGATTGTTTTGGCCCAAGTTATCTTCCTGGGAATTTTGCTTAAAATCATTTCATACTGTAGTTTTAAAAAAATAAGACAAAACAAAATTTTAAAAACCCCAAACCTCAAACTCATCTCAGCTGACTGCTCCTGGCAGACTTGGGTATTTTAATTCAGTACGGAATGGAGGGGTCTGAATTCTAAATTGGTGTGGAACAAGATATATTTATAAATCAGATTTAAGACATGGATGCTTCGTTCCCAGATATGAATGAACTACTTAAAACTCAAAAAAATCAGAAACAAAACCCAAATAGCTTAAGACATTTGCTGTTCACTCTGGCATGCCATACTATACACTGACCTTAAATTTGGGGGGACAAGTGCTCAAATTCTCATGGGGCATATGCATATTTTAGGGCCTTTTTGCTTTCTTCTAAATCCTGCAGCCTTGCCTCCCCCTAGGCTTGCGTTCCCCTTGTCTCCTCCATCCCCCCAAAGCACACTGAAATTTTAAATTAGACTTTTAAAAGCTGTTCTAGGAGAGGTAGCTTTTCATGTACAAACCATCATCCTCCTGGATCTTGTGAAATTTCAGGCGCATTTGATTGAAAGAAAGGGTGCACAAAGGCCACCAACGGTGCTTTGGAAAGAGGACCCAGAACTTCCCCACACACACCGGGGGCCAACTGTCTCTAAGGTGACATCCACCCGCCTGGGTCTCCCCCTCCTCCCGGAGGATTTGCAGATGGGCTGGGACCTGCTCCATCACCTCCTCTGAGAGGGTTTCCTGTTCCTTGTCCTCTTCCACTTTTGTTCCTACACTAGATGGCCATTCACCCCGCACTTCCTCCCCAGCCGGGAGGGCAGATTCAAAGACTTTCTCTTTAAGTTTGACCTAGTAATTCTATATCTTAAAAATTGAGGGCTTCCCTGGTGGCGCAGTGGTTAAGAATCTGCCTACCAATGCAGGGGACACGGGTTTGAGCCCTGGTCTGGGAAGATCCCACATGCTGCGGAGCAACAAGGCCCGTGAGCCACAACTACTGAGCCTGCGCGTCTGGAGCCTGTGCTCCGCAACAAGAGAGGCCGCGACAGTGAGAGGCCCGCGCACCGCGATGAAGAGTGACCCCCACTTGCCGCAACTAGAGAAAGCCCTCGTACAGAAACGAAGACCCAACACAGCCATAAGTAAATAAATAAATAAATTAAAAAAAAAAAAAAGAACTAGTGTGAGAAAACCAGGAAAGATTTGACGTGATAAAGTTTCCTGTGGGTAGCTTTAAAAAAAAAAAAAAAAAATTGAACCCACATCCACACCTCCTCCAGGCAGGACTGCAATCCACTGTTTGCAAAGTACTTCCCACAAGCCAGAAAAGGTCAAGGTTCAAGTTCAAATCCGTAGGCTTCTCCTAGTAATTATGTTGGGTCCCTGAGACCTGGGTAGGTGTTTTTTCTTCTCACATTGAGAAGATGCTGAACAGAGGCTGACACTGAGCAGAGCCGGAGGCCCGGGACGAATATGCCTCCGCGTGTGTCCTGTCTTTGTGGCTCACTGCTACGGGACTTCTCTGAACCTCTGTCTCCTCATCTGAAGAAGTGCAGTAGTCAGACCCTCTCTCGAGCTAGTTACGGGGACCGAAATGTCCTCTTCTCTGCTTGCTGTCCCTATTCTTCACAATATTATTGGAAACGACTTGAAGACAAACAGAAAATTTACTGATAATGATTTCTGATCAAACCAACTAAAGGCAAGCACAATACCCTGCTCCCTCCAAGGTCTGAAGAAAGACCTAGCGCTGTCATTCCTGCAAGGAACTTTCTACAGACGGGGCAGCCTCAACCTCACCTCTCCGGGGATCTTAGTTTGCGCCCTACAGGAGAAGATCCCAAGCCAACCAGCCATTAACCAGAACTTCAGCGATTCCATTTAATAGCTGCATCATATGCCCTAGAACAGAAAGAGAACTTGGGAGGTAGCCAGCCTGAAGCCTTCATTTATAGAGAGATGTTGCCGCTGATACCCAGAAAGTGGGCGTGGCTGACCGATGGGCACGCAGCGGGCTGGTTGCAGAGGCAGGAGCTAGTGAGAGGTGCGTCACCTTCTGAACATCACCCAGATGCAGCCCACACTGCTGTGACGAGGCTGGGCATGGGGCACCCTGACAGATACGTTACAAGGACAGGCGTCGGGGGCACAGGTCCCTAGGCCAGTCGAGAGGCAGAATGAGGGGGAATCCTTGTCCTCCTGGACTACTTTGTCCTCACTGCTGCCTTCTGGGGGCCGCCCAAACCTCCAGCCCTCCCGCCTTCTGCTTGGCTTTTAGGACTCTTTCAGTATTTGGTTTGGAACATCTTCTGTTCACCGACTGGGAATAAGTCTGAGAATTCCAAGGGAGTGGTTGCCATGGCAACAACAACCTCATGGAAGGTTTCAGAACTTTTACCTCCTACTCCTAGTACTGCAGAAATTCAGAAAGCATAAGTCATAAAGATGAGTGCTAATTATCTGACCTGAATTTGCTGTGGTGGGCAGAAGAAAGACAAGTGCACTGCAGTCTGGCAGACACTCTTCATCGGCACACGTCCAAATTACTTTCTGGAAGGGAATCATTGTCAGATTATTATCATTTTCTGTTAGAGGTGGCACCAGGTACCAAACAGAGGGTCATTTGTCTTGCACTGTGCAAGGCTCAGCCTCACGCCTTGGAGGGTGCAGAGTTGTCTTCTGGGACTGCCTTTTGGTCAACCTGGCAGATACGATGGGCACGTGGATTATGAAGTCTCTATGCCTGTGAGGTTGGTGGAGGGGCAGAGTAGCCCACGAGCAGCGTTAGTCTTGAAGCACAGTCCTGAGCAAGTGGGCTTAGATGCCTGAGTGCCAAAGCCGAGTAAGCAGATGGACTTTATATCGTGAGACGAGGGGCTGCTTCCAGTGATGCAACCCAGACGGGAGGGGGATTTGCCTGCATTCTGGGAGCACTGTGGCCAGCGGGAGACAGGGACAGGCGGGTGAGTCCCTCTGCATTGCTCCCTGCAGGGAACACAACTCTGGGCATGGTTTTTCCATACGGTCTGCCTGGTGACATCTCACCAGTCTGAGAGGGTACACCTGTCAAGCCGTGGTCTGGTAGCTTGGAGTCTGTTGCAGAGCAGGGCCAGGGAGATAACACATCGCCCTGTACTCGCTTCCCACCCTATTTCAATTGTCCTCTTCCTTCTCTCTCTCTGCCCTGGAATTTCACCTTTAAGTAAGACATCGGCCTGCGAGGCCTGCCTTAGCTGTTTTCTAGGGTATCTAAGATAAGAGGAGACCCATTGTGCCAGAAGCTGTTGTTAGCAGTGGGGTAAATGTGTCAACATGGAAGAAAGTCCCATGGTCCCATGAAGCTGACATCTTCGAGGGCCAACAGCAGACTTTCTGAAAGTTAACGCAAGCTGGGATTTATTACAGTTAATGCGCAGGGATGGCTGGTTTTAAATAGCTGGAGAGGAATTAAGAGATGAAACAGGGTCAGGTTCCTAGTATTTTGACAACTGATTTTCAGCATCAAGGAACAGGGTGATGTAGGAGGTGATGGATGGGGCTGAGAAAACCACTCCGGGCTCCCGGATTGCATTCTACCCGGGAGGAGGCTGTTTGCCTCAGCGTAGCCGGGAGAACATCGCCAGGGCTGCGCCCAAATACGCCTTATAGGCAAAAAGTTTGAGCTAAGTCAGAGCTTGTTTAGAAAGTGACAGTGGAGCCCTCTCTACCTCTTCTCCAGCTCCCCAGACATGCCCACACACGTGCAGACGATGTACACACACACAAACACACACACATGCACTTGATGTCATACACTTATCCAGCATGATGGTGGCTCTGTCAACTCCTCTGCCATTAGCTGTCTTCACGACCACAATCCTTTGAAGACAGCTGCCACTTAAAAGCGGGTACCTGTTAGATGAAGGCTGAAGATTCCGGGGTCACCTCAGCCCACAGTGAACAGGAGGGCTTGTGTCGGTCACCGTGGTTTTTATCTGCTGACACAGGGAGGACACACCTTAATCACCTTAGCCAAGGAGGTCAGCTTCTCATACGTAAGTGACATGCCAGAGTGCTCTGGGGCCTTCTCCCGCAGTGCCTTATTCAACACCAGCACCCAAAATTGCAGAAGTTTCTTTCCAAGGATGCTTGGGGAGTGGGTGGAGAGATGGAGCCCTCAGTAGTCACTCCGCTGATGATAAAAATACAGCTCACAGTGCAAGCCAGGAAATCCTTTTAGACCCTGCCTGGAAGTGCCCTTTTGTGATGTTAACAGTCAGAGATCTGCTCCACACAGACAAGCTGAAACCAAGGCAGGCGTGCCCTCAGAAGCCATTCTTGCTTCCCAATTAGCGTAACTTTGCAGACCCAACAAATCATGAGGTCGAAAAGCCTCTATTGGAAGGTCTTAACCTTTTAGGTTGGCATTAAATTGGAAGAAACTGCTCGTGTTTGAAATAATTACCGCTGATAATGAATACAATTAAGCATAAAAGAATCTTTATAACTCTGGTACCATTTGTGCACTTAGAAATCGGCTCATATTTTTCCCTTCACAGATGTTACGATAATGGTGTCAACACTTTTATTTCTTTGTCCATAAGCTGAAAATTATGGCTGTTTCATAAATCGCTAACGTGCTCAGAAGATGGAGGCCCAGCTGCAAAGCACATGATTGCAGGCTCCTGCCCCAGCCTCATGTTTCACGATGACCTCAGCTTCCTGTGAGGAATGGGAACCAATGCGAGTAAGTACTTGTAAAACTGTTTTTGAAGAGTGGAGTTATGAAGAGGTGCTGTGGTGTCAAACATCTGCTTCATCCATTATACTCACATAGGAGCCCGGAATGTACAGTAAGGGCAAAGGAGCATCAATAAATTAAAATTCTCCCGTGAGCACACTTTCCAAGTGTATGCCAATTTGAACCAGGACAAAAAAATAAAAGATGCTAAACAAGAGAAGAGAGATTTTTTTGCTCACTTTGCCCGAGCTGGTTTGGGCAGTAATCATTAGAATCTGGTTTTCTTTATGCAACTGACGGACTTTGTCAAAACACAGGCATTTTCGAGGCTCCATGAGACGCTCAGGATTCTGCTCCCTTTGGAAACCATGTTCTTTTTTTCCCAGGATATATTCTTCATCAACATACCAGAAGGATGAAAGAAAATAAAGTGCCATTCTAGTTAAGTGCATAGGTTACCGCCAGCATAAATACTCACATAATTATTTATTATATCTGCAACTCAATACTGTTCATTCCGGAGCTTGCGTCACGGTACCAGTAACACGCATCTTGTCAAAAATGACATATGTATTAGTTATGAAAGAAAAATATATAGAAATTTAATAGCTTTTTAAGGTTTTTAAGTGGATTGTTTCAGGTTGGTTTTCTAAATAAGCAATTTGGTTGGGGGACGTGCTCCCGCCTGTGTTCACACACAGAGTCCCGCCACCTCTACTGACCAAAAGCCAGGCCCATCTACGTTGCCAGAGGGGGGAGTCAGGAAATTGGAAGTGGAATGCTCAGTAATCCTCACAGCCTTTCCCTCCGTCCAGTCTCCTTCCCCCTCACATCATATATCAGAGACAGTCCAGACTATTCACAGCCTCACATCATTCCTGGTACCCAGGCCAGGTCCCTGAGCGCACAGGGGCGGGTGTGCGCCGGGCGATGGGAGACACGTGTGAGGTGGTGTGTGCAGCCAGCTGCAGATGTGGAGCATGCAGCTTGCACTGGGGACTCATTGTGCCCTGCGGACTCAGTGTGCCCTGCGGGGTCACAGCGAAGCTCCCTTCCAGGACGGCCAGGGTGACCGTCCTTGCTGGGATGTCTAGAGTGGACGACACAACTACATCCCTTCCTGGGCAGCATTTGGAGTGCTCATACCCTCGAGCACCCATCACCCTCAAACCACAATCCTTCGAAAAGTAACTAGAAAGACTTCTTAGGCCCCAAACTGAGTTTTTGCCCCATTTAACCCCTAAATAAATGATAGTGGGAACAATCATGTCTCCCCACCTCAGTTTTTCTTATGTATAAAATAAGATATGTGATACTGATCGACAAGGACTGAATTCAATCTTTGCATCTCCCTCTAAAAATTTTGATACTAATCTGAGATGATAAATTAGAAAGCTTATTCACATTATGCAAAATTATTCCAAACAGATGGTGAAGTCAATTTAAAGGCTATTTTTATTCTATCCCTAAGAACAAGTGCTGTTTTGGGGAAGGCAGGAGAATAGATTTTAATCTGTTTGCCCTTTGAAATGACCATCAGCAACCTCCCTCCAATTACCTGTACCCTCTGATTGTGGTCCTGGGAGCTGGCTTTACGAGACGGAGGCTGTTTGCCTTGCCCCCTGACTATCCATAAAGCCACTGTTAGCCCACCTGCCCTCATAGCTTCTAATAGGTTTCTTAAGCAAAGTGAATGTCCAATAAATACTTGGTTTCAAAGTCATTGTTCTTAGCCAACATACTCAAGTGAGGTTTGTTCATTCAGGCAAACTTGGGTTTGAATCTCGACTCTACCATTTATTAGCTGAGTTACCTGGGCAGACAGTGTAAAACATCCACAATACTCATGACCTTCATCCCCAAGATGTGGCCAATTGTGTCTTGAGGACTGTTGGGAGGACTGAAGGAGTCAATGCAGAGATATCAGCATAGTTCCTGGGATACAGAGGCACTTTCTAGCGCGTTTATTATTATTATTGTTATTATTACTATTTTAATCATGAGATAGTAAAAGATTTCTTGCCAGTTTCCTACTCTCTCTCCCTCATCCAACTGCCTTGGTGAAATTATAGTTAAACCAATTTGTTTCAGATGTTAAAGACACATATGAAACAACCTATGAGCGCTGTGTGGTGCTCTGATTTGGTCTGAGATACTGTTACGTGTTATTATTAATCAATGATTAATGATTAATTAATTAATGATTAATGTCTGGTTCATTCACAGCATCCCATTCAATCAGTAGTTACTGAAGTTTTGGTGTACAGAGCAAAATCTACAGATGCAACATTTCATAAGGAAAATTTGATAAACAAATGCTTGTGGATAAATGCATGAGAAGAAGTACAGGGTTGCTGAATTGGAGCCAATGCCTTCCAAAGTTATTATGGCCCAGAAAAGCACTGGAGAAGCCAGAGATGCTCACAGCATCACTGCATGAGTCCTGATGTTTGCCCACATGGACCCCTGTGCCTCATTGCTCTGACTTTCCTTAGAATTCCACACACACAGGTCCAAAGAGTCAGACACAAAATCTGAAGGGGTCCCTCCACCTGACACAACTATAAGCTTTTGAAAAGGCTGTGTGAGTGGCTACTTTCTAATTATACTGGTAATAGAGTTGAACTCTAATAATGGAGTTGAAATCTCCAACTATAATTGTAGATTTTTTTCCTTTCTCCTTTCAGTTTTACCAGTTTTTGTTGATGTATTTTGAAGCTGTTATTAAGCATATACATTTAGTAAAATTATATCTTCTTGATGAAGTTGCCTCTTTATTATTATCTAATGCCTATCTTTGTCTCTGGTAACACTCTTTACCAAAGTTTACTTTGTCCTATATTAATGTAGTCACTTCAGGTTTATTTTAATCTTTTGATTTAATATTTTGATTTAATTTTATTTCTTTTTCCATTCTTTTATTTTTAACCTTTATGTGTCTTTATATTTAGAGTGGGTTTCTTAGAGATAGCATATAATTAGGTCTTGCTCTTTTGGCCAATCTGCTAATCTCTGCCTTTTAATTGGGATTTATAAAACATTTACATTTAATGTAATTACTGATATGGTTGGATTTAAATATACCAGGCTGCTATTAGGTTTCTGTTTGTCCCACCTGAAAAGGAAAACTTTTGTTTTCCTTTTCATCATTTCCTATCTTCTTTTGGATTGAGTGATTTTTACGATTCCATTTTATCTCCACAATTGGCTTATTAGTCATACCATTTATATATTTCTACAGGCTGCTCTAGGGTTTGTGATATACATCCTTACCTTATCTCAGTCACCTTCAAATACTATTATACCGCTTTGAGTAGCATGCACTAATCTCATAACTGTCAACTTTTATTTCTTCTCTCCCATCCCTTGTGCTGATGTTACACATTTTACTCTACATGTTATACACCCACAATATATTTTTGCTATCTTTGCTTTAGAAAGTCAAATATCCTTTAAAGAAATTTAAAATCTTAAAAAAATTATTTTATATTTACCATTTTTACCATCTGGAACTCTGCATGCCTTGGGTAGAACAAAATTTCCTTCTAGTGGCATACTGCTTCTGTCTGAAGAATTTCTTTTAATGTATTTTTGTGGTGCAGTTCTGATGATGAATTTGCTCAGCTTCTGTTTGTATAAAATTTTTGTTTTGCTTTCCCTTTGAAAGGTATTTTCTTCACTGGCTATAAAATTCTTGTTTAGCAGGGTTTTTTTCTCAGTACTTTAAAAATGTCACTCTATTATTTGCTGGCCTTCAAAGTTTCAGACATGAAGTCTCCAACATTTTTCATCTTTGTCTCTCTGTATATAATGCTCTTTTTCTTTGACTATCTTCAAGTTTTTCTCTAGGTTTTTTAGTGGTTTGACCATGATGTATTAAAGCATGTTTGTGTGTGTGTGTGTGTCTGTGTGTGTGTTTAATTTATCTTTCTCAAAGTTCCTTAAGCTTCTTGGTTTGTGATTTGTTTTTCTTTAATTTTGGAAAATGCTTGGTCATTATCTCTTGAAAAGTTTCTTCTGCCCCATTCCCTTTTTCAGCTTCTGGGACTGTATCTGCAAGTATGTTAAACTATCTGATATCATCCCACATGTTTTGAGAGTTCTGTTCTGTGTCTCTCCCCTACCACCACTCTTTTTGTTTCTTTTTGTTTTTCAGTTTGGATAATTTCTATTGGTTTAGCTTCAAATTCACTATTTGTTTTTACTGCTCTGTCCAGACTGCTAATTTGTCAATTGGAGAAATTCTTTATCTCTAATATTGTGTTTTCTGTTTCTGGCATTTCCATTTGGCTCTGTTTTGTAATTTCCATCACACAGCTGAACTTCCCCCATTTTTTTCATGCAAATTTGTCCATTTTTTCACTAGATCCTTAACATATTGACTACAGTTATTTTGAAGTTCCATCCTGTTAGTTCCAACATTTGGTTCAACTCTGGGTCTGTTTCTGTTGACTGTCTTACCTCTTGAAAGGTTGTTCCCCTCTTGCGTGTGTGTGTGTGTGTGTGTGTGTGTTTTGTAATTTTTAGTTGAAGGAAGGACATTAAGTGGAGAAGAATAGTGGATCCTGAGGTAAAACATATTTATGCTCAAAACGGGCATGACTCCTCCTCTGTCCAGTCATCAGTGCGGGATGTTGAGCCAATCTGCTCACTAGCTAAGTTGCATATAGTTTTGTTGTTGCTATAGTTATATTTAAAGCTCCACAGACTTGAAATTCTTCCACTGGTGTGCTGCTGCAGTCTTTTGTCTTGTCTGGACCTTGGCTGCTGCCTGAGAGTTTTTCAGATTTCCTGTTGCATTTTTAGTTTTCAACAGTCCCTATATACCTTTGCAAACTGGGGGTCTCTCACTCTGATCTGCACTCACAGTGGTAGACTGCTTTTGCTTGTACCTGGTGCAAGGCTCAAGGTGATATTAGGGGGTGATTCTCAGTTCTCCTGGCCTATCCTCAGTCTTAGGCAGGCTCTGTACATCTGTACATTAAGGTTGGGGTTTCCTTAGTGTTTCTACCCTCCCCTTGCCATGGGCAGTCAAATTTTGCTACATATCTATAAAAGTATCTTTGATGAGGGGGAGTTTCCTGCCAGAGCAGAGAGAGATTTTTTTTTTTTTTTTTTTTTACCTCTTCTATGGCATCAAAGCGGTCTTTGCCTGTGTCCTAGGGTTTGGGTAGGGATTCCCTGTCCCTTCCTTAAAGGTTTAAGATTTTTCCTTAATATGAGAGAAGGTTCTGGGAAGTAGGGTTTGGTGTATATGTGCTAATGAGGGGGACTTATAAATCTTCTCCCTTCCTCCATTCTTTCCTGTAAGCACCTAGTAGTGACCCCCAGAAAAAAGCTTGTGAGGGATTGTGGTCTCCCTTTGTGTCTGGGGATTTAAAATTCTCACTGTAGCCCGCACTTGGTCTCTAAGAGTTTGTTAAGATGTCAGCTTTTTTCTTCTTCCTTGCTCTCATGGTGTCTGCCTCTTTTCCCCGTGTGCACTGCCAAAAGTGAAACCATTATTATGTCTCATGTCTCCTAAGAAAGGCTTGTCAGAATTCAGTTTACCTAGTTGCCTTGTGACATCAGCTGAAGAAAATGTAAGATTTGTAGATTATGCCATGCTCTTTCTCGTTGTTCGGGTGGGAGCAAAGAACTGCTGAGGCTTTCTACATCCGCAATGGAAGCAGACTCCCAGACAGAGGAAACTGGAAAAGTGACTTCTGAAGCCTTTTCTCAAGCTCTGATGTGGACAAGTGGCAATGACTTGGTTGGGAGACTTGCAGGTGTGCATTCAGAGTATTTCTGTCTCATATTTTCTGTTTATCCAGCTCACCCCCTCCTTTGCCTTTATATTTGCTATGCTTTCCCTTCTCAAGGTCTTTCTACAAATGAGAGAGCTTTAGTAGAATTGGGGTCAACAGGCAAATAGGCACCAAAAAAAGGTGCATTTTCAATTTTTTACATTTAAAAAATTCAAATTCTATATTATAAATTCTTTTCAAATTAAAAAGATGAATTTTATATTTTTTACATTAAAAAAATTCAAGTTCTGTAGTATAAATTCTTTTCAATTGTCTTCTTTTTTTTTTTTTTTGGTGGCACCTGCTTTGTTAGCTATTTTAGGAGAACAAATATTTGGCTTGGCTTTTGGGAAGAACAGAGAATTGTCATAAAACTTACTCTATGAATATACTAAAAGAGGTGATAGGTTTGCTTAGCAAACACATGGTAGTTTTCAAGGATGATATTATCCCAGAAAATAGATGAGTAATGCCATTACACCATAGTTGTTGGATAATTATTTGCAGATAATCCATGTTTCAATCTCTGGAAGACATTATTATGCTCAGAAAAATTTTGGACTATCTGGTACTTACTATTTGTGTAAATTTTATACTTTCTTCCCGCGACATTATTTCACACTGGTGGGACAGAAAATATGCTATGATGGAAATTCAAATTAGGACTTCAATGAGCCGACTAAGAAGAATTTGTGTTCCCTCAAGGATTGGTGAAGTAGTCCTATTAGACACCCATGTAGTATCATTACTTTTGGTGGTAAGTGAATTTAGCTGTGTCTAGTTGGTTTTCTAGCAGTAAGATAACTTATTTAAAATTTGAGAGAAGCCTGGAATGGGTCAATGTCTGTAGATAAAGATCTGAGTATATATTTTTAATGTAATGATTTGTATTTCAACATTTTAATGGTAAAACTATGATTTAAGGGCTCAACCTAGACACAGCAATGATAAAGATAAGATGGACAGGAGCACCCAGTCTGGAGCTGAGGTGGTGTGGGTGTAACAGCCCACAACAGAGCTTGAGGATAATTTTTCTCAGCCCCTTCCCTTTCCCCAGATCTCACCTCACTGGCTTCCCTAAATAGCTGTTCTGCTTTGGTTCTCCATCTAGGTCAGCAGAACCCACGTCAACCGGGCCCCAGCCTGGAATTGAGAGGTGTCTTTTCACTACCTTATTCCTCAGCAGCTGTAGCAGTGACCAGTTCCTACTGGTTCTCTTTTCTCTTCTTAACGTCTGTGGTCCCTCTCCTGCCTGCAGTTCAAACCATGACTCTTTTTCATCTGCAGAAAGAGTGGCCTTCTGATTGGTCTGCTTTCCTTACAGCTCAGAGTTCTGCAAATCCTCCTCCATCCTCGGCCGAAACAACCTTTCAAGACTGCAAGTCTCATCATGTTACCCTCTCACCTAATTCTTTGGTATTTCCTCCTTGATTACAAGATGAAGTCCAAATATCTTTTCCTGCCATAAATGCCCCCATAATCTGTCCTCTGAGAATATTCTCAGCCTCTTCCTTACCATGACCTCTGCCCCTCACCCCCTACTCCCAGCTGAGGCCCAGTGGTCCCAGATGACCAGAACCACTCCTTGTGGTCCTGCTGGCCCCTGGGCTGCCTTCCCTCTTCGTTCAGCATGTGGGACCCTTTGCCTTTAGAGACCAGCTCAAGCCTTCCTTCCTCTGAGATGCTCTCCTTGCCTTCTCCTCTTTCTCTCTCATCCTCTACCCTCAACATTCTTTCCTATGAGCTACCAGCGTAATCAGTGAATGCTCACTTTATCCATGGCTTGTAGCAACTTACTGCATTTCCTGGTTTGATGTCCATCTTCTCCTCCTGATATGTGTACATACTTTGCCTCTTTACAAGACAGGTGAGTGAGATTAGGGACAAGGCCTGTATCTTATGGCATTTTATATCTGCACATGTCATGATACTTTATGGTCTGTCAGCTCCTCTATGGAATGTTTCTGGGTCATTTCAGTCTTTCCAAGGCTTTCAGCTGTGCTTGACATGCTCCTGGATCCCACATTTCTCTCTCCAGACCCCTCTTCAGAATCATTCCTGTATTTCCAGAGCCTTCCTAGACAATCCACTTGGGTGGATCACACCATAAACAACCCCAGCCGAAGTCGCTTCCTCATGCCTGCCCTTGACATTTTCCCAGTGGTTTTGCCTCTGCACCGATGCCATCACTGTGACCTTCCTGAGGTCACCTAGACCTCTCAGGCAGCCTTGAGTCTTCCCTTCCAGCCCTTCTCCACTGGCCACCAGTCACTGAGTCTTATCCCTTCCCCTCTGAAGCCTCCTTCAGATACATCTGCCCCTTCCTTGCTTGGATGATGGCACAGCTTCCTGGCAGGTGATCTTGTTCTTGGTCCTCACATTTCTCAGGTCACCTCCCAACCATCCACTGGTACCATCCAAGGTGGGCACAACCCAGGTGCCTCCTCGGGGCACTCAAGGCCTTTCACCGGTGGCCATGTTGGCTTTGCTTCCCCGTCCTCTGCACTGCAGGCACTGAGCTTCCGCCTGGCAGGCTCTCTCTCTCCTAGACACAGCGTCCCCTCCACTGCACTTGCTGTGCTGCGTTCCTGTTCCTGCAGCACTTTCCTCTCCTTCCTCTGCCTCGAAAACTCTGACCTCATATTTAATATCCTGTTAAAATATCCCCCCCTTGCCCCCAAATCATCCCTGACCTCCCCATCATAGTTAGTGCTTCTGTAGGTGCCAGGAATCCTGAGTGTATACCTCCGGTGAGAATTTATCACACAGTATCGCAAGTTCTCTCGCCGGGGACGGGGACTACGTCTTGCTCACCTAGGCCCTCTCAGCGCCTTTTACAATGTCTGGAAATCACAGGTACTCAAATATCTGAACTCACTTGTGAATTAGAAAGATCAAAGACCTGGGGTTGGCTGTTGCAGGGAGAAAAGGGAGGCTGGTGGTTAGGAAGAGAAAGTGCAAGAATAGACGAGGGCAGAGTTTGCACTGAGGCCTTTGTTTATTTGTTTTTGATAAAAGAAGCTTGGGAGAACGGGTAAAAAAGAAAACACCCTCCTTAACTATTCACCACCTTCTACTGTTCCTCGTCCTGGGAAGGAGCCAAGAGATATTTAGAAGGGGTCCAAAGTTTCTTGGTAAAGCTTAGGATTCTAGGACAAACCAAAAGCTTTTTGCATTGTGTGCATTTTTTTTTTTCTGGCACACGGCTTGACAATTACACTCCGTGGTTCCTCTAGGACTCTTGCAGTTCCAAGAGTCTGTGAAATAGTCTCAGGTAAGTCTTTGAAATGGGGAAGTCCAGGACAAGATGTTGCTTTTCAAGGTGTAAAGGAATCCATACAAATGGATCCTGTGTATGCTATTACCTGGATTGCTAACGACAAGCCCCTTACCGGCTGATAAACTTAATTCATGGAACCAAAACGGGGTGGGGAAGGAAAGCACGGCCAAGGTAGGCAGGCTGTGGAGTCCAAAATCAAAGTCAACTGCAAAAGAAAGATCTGAAAAGAATGACATTCTAGTCCTCCTTTCTTTTCCTTTCAGGCTTTATGGCACCTTTGAAGAAACAAAAGCTTTACAGAGAAAAGGCTGGTTTGGCAGGGGAGGCTGGTGTCTCCCTTCAGCTCACTTTCCTGTGTTCCTGGCGCTTTTCTCTGTTTAAACAAAGCACTTAAAGGTACTGAGCCTTCATAGCGACTTTTCTTTCCTCTCTCTTTGCTTCTCTCCTCCATCTCCTGAATAGTTCTGGAAAAAGGGGGCATTTACCAATACAATGTGCTGGGCTTGGTGCTTAGTAAGCACCCCCCTTTCCCCCTCCCTCCTCCCTGATGTAATGTCTCAGTTTGTCTGGCTCCTTCTGTCCTGTGGGGCGGGCGGTGAGGGGTAGGGGTAAATTTGGGAAGATGATCTCCACGTTATTCATCAGGACACATTTCGTTCTAGCAGCTTTGTCGGATCCACGATGGTGCAAATCTTCAACTGTTTCCTTTCGCTTGGAGGATCAAATTTACAGTTTTCTCCTGGCTGTTCGTTACAGTGAGACATTTGGAATCCACAGGCAGACCGAGCCAACTGGGCAGAAAGTTTGGAATTCTGAAAGGCTGCTGAATTGTCAGGGACCAGCCTAGCTATTTGCTGATTTACTGAACTTGACCCAAATGAATCTCTGTGTAAACAAAATTTATGAAGAAGTCTTTGAATAATTCTATTAAATGAAATTCTGGGCCTTATTTTCCATTTTATTATATTTTCTGAACACTGTGTATTCCAATCATACTGAAACATTTTGTTCTCAGGCTCTGTAGAAAGTGCTGATGGTTGAACCTCAAAAGAATTGAAGGGTTAGTTCATAAATGAATAAAAAGCCAGTGGCATTTATCCAAAGTTTGTTTAACTCTCCTAACCTCATGGGCCTGTAAAAATTCAACTGAAAATCATTGAGAAGAGGTCCTCCCATGAGATCCCTTGGTACTTTCTGCTTCTGCTTGGATCAGAAATACCATGAGAGTATCCTTTTTTTTTTTTTTTTTTTTTTTTTATTTCCAACATTTCAACACTCCTAGTTCCATTTGCAGAAGGAGAAGAGGAGAGAGAAAAAAGGAGTGGGAGAAAAACATGAACTTTTCTTAACCTAGAAGTTATTGCAGCTTTTACATGAAATTTCAAGCCAGAACATCCCTGGTTGAGGACAATTGCCTCTGCCTCGGAAACCTCCCAGGCATGGGAGTCTCCTCCACCGAGGTTCTGGTCAAAGGTGGACATTACACATCAACTCCAGGACATCTGACAATGGAACTCAGGCTCTGGCCTCAGCACCCATTAGCCTAACCTCTCAGGGTGCAATAGAATCAGAAATTAAATCGATTATCTAATTAGATTAGTGCCCTGTAGTTCATGGAATAGCATGTTTCATATTAGTCCTTTGAAGGAGAGGTTGTATGGACAGATGCATTGCAAAAATAGCCACAACCTCCATATGCATAGAGACAGAAAGTAGAGTAGTGCTGCCTAGGACCGCAGTGGGGGACTTGGCGGGAAATGCGGAGAAATTTTGAGTGGATATGAGATTTCTTTCTGGTGTTAAGAAAACATTCTAAATTCGATTGTGGTGATGATTGCACAACTTTGGAAATATACCAAAAAACATTAAATTGTACCCTTGAAAATGGGTGAATTGTATGGTTTGTGAATTATATCTCAATAAAGCTGCTCTGTTGAAAAAAAAATTAACCACAATCCTTCACTCCTCGCCAGATCTGGGCCCTTTGCAGTGTGACTTGGTAGCTCTTCCCATCAAGGAAGGGGGCCTCTTCTCCCACCTGTTGACTCCAGGCCACCTTCTGACTCTTGCTGGCCCATGGATGATGGGGGCCGTGGCAGTGCCCAGAGGCCTTGCATGCCTCTGCGCACTCTCCTGTCCTCTGCCTCCGCTACGAAAACTCGCCCTGGATGATCAGAGTCCTGTGTCACAGAGCCGATCATCCCAGCCAAGGCCGTCTCAGGCCACCCGCCAGCCGCCTGCAGATACGAGACCCCAGCCGAGATGAGCGAGTCCACCCAGAGCAGCTGAACCGCTCAGTGAGCCACGGACTCACGAGGCATAAAAATTGTTGTTTTAGGAAGATCGTTGGGTTGATTTGTTCTGTGGCAGCGCCTGACTGATACATGTGCCGTCTTTTTGAGATTCTAGACGTATAGGAAAGGAGTACATGCGGAGGTTACACTGGTTACCAACTTGGCCAAGAGTTTCACTCTGGTTTTCAGACTCTGACCAGGGCTTTCCTTTTTCCTGCTACATCTCCCTGGTATAGTAGTGAAGTGCATCCTCGCTTAGGCAGGAGCTTGTGGTCATTAGAAGTTGCCCTCAGGTGGCATGGGCTTTCCACTAACACTTTGGGACCTTCTGGAGAGGGAGTTTGGGGCTGGTTGGGGCCTCTGGCCTTCACTGAGAACCTGAGAGGGGCTGCCGGGCAGCTCCCTCACATCACGTGTCACACATGGGTCGTACCTACAGCATCCTGATGTGTCTGATGCAACCCACGCCAGGATACTGGGAGGAAGTCAGCTTGAATAGTGTAAGTGAGATTCATGATCCTCACACAGGAGATGTTTCATGAAAAGCCCCTTGGTTAAGCGCCCCTGTGGCTGGGGAAGAAGAAAAAGGGCCTGCTTTCAAGGATCCTCTATCCCGGCCTGAGGAGGGCTGTGAGCAGGTTCAAGTGAAATAAGAAGGGGAGAGGCCAGAGTCTGCTTCATGGAGAAGGCACACTTTGAAGGAGCTGAGCGATTGCAAGTTTTGATGTTTTGTGTGGAGTGAGGTGGGAATGGCCTGAACCAAAGTCCAGGGGCAGGTAAGGATGAGACACACGTACGTGTACGAAAACGTCTCACGTCAACACTGCCCCACAGAACCTCCTGCCCTGATGGTCTGCCTACTGAGCATTAGAAATGCGGCTGGTATGTCTGCAGAATCAAATTTTAAATTTTATTTACATTGAACTAATTTAACTTTAAACTTAAATAGCCATGTAGGACCGGTGGCTGGCATATGGGACAGCAGCTCTATGCAAGGTATAGGTGCAACATTTTTTCTTTTTTTTGTTCTGCTGTAACAAATTTTGTAGAGCCATTTTTTTTTTTTTTTCAGAGAAACACTGGGCTATGATTTAGTCATAACTAACTTCCATATACCCAACTGCCCAAATTTCTTCTGTCTGTAAGAGATAAGCTTCCTTCTGTTCAGTGAGACTCAGCACCCATACCTTCAACAAATACACGTCTTTATTGAATTCCCACTGTGCACAAGGTACCCTGCTTGGCAACACGCAACTAAAATGAGAGAAAATGGTCATTCCACTTCTTTGACTGAGCTCAGCTGTCTAAAGATTTTTAAAAAACGCAAAGTGGCTTTGATAACATTTTGGAGAAAATTATTTAAATTAGAAAACTATGAATTTACAGCAATAAGTAAATGATGTGCATTTAGAGAAAGCTCTTCTTAATTCTATAGGTTGGCAAGTTTGATTTCTATTATCACTGAAGATGATGTAATTGTGCCTTAATAAGCAAAATTATTAAAGGGTTTATGAGCTTTCATTTGAGAAACTCAGAGAGGAAAGGTCAAAAGGATTTCCCCCTACAAATCTCTAAAGAATTTGAATTTAAAATGAATCTCATTCTACAAGGACAAATGTAAAACCAGAAAGACAGAAAATAACCCCCAGAAAAAGAAAAAGAAAAAAAAAAAACACCTTAATGTATACTGACTTCATTATTCTCTAGATTAAAAGCAACTCAACATAAAATGAGGACTTCAAGTTCAAACTTTTAAGGAATCCACATATTTGCATCAATTTTTAAAAGATTTTACAACTAATGAACTTGGATTTCTTTTGGCATGGCATAAAATCCATTTGTACAGTTTTTAATTAAGAATGCAGCCTATGCAATTAAAATTAAGGGTAGGGACTTCATCTGAGGTCCTATGAGAAGCCCAGTCGAAAAAATGATGGTAATGCTGTGTGTCCTAAAAGCCTTCTCTGAGTGTCACAAACACGTGGTACAGAATTACCCCTGCTGCATAATGAGGATTTGTTTACAGTTGATATTCAGGAACATTTAATTTTGATGTGTTAGGGTCTTGTTTACCACTAATCTCCCTGGCATTTGCTGTGGGCTTGGGAACCAGCACAAGTATCATCTAAAATTGAGCTCGGAAAGTATAGACTGGGTCATACTCACAATCCATAATGCAAATACTGCAGTTTCCACATAGGCAGGGGAATTCCTAATGTGGATTTTAATATTTAAAGTTACCAGTGCCATTATTGAGAATATTAAGATGCTTTCATGTCGAACTGATTAAAATTACATTTGGAATGATGAATGACATGTAATGTACAAATACCCACCCACTTTCACTTTTTTTTAAAGTATAGATAACTGTAATGGAAAGTCTTCCAAGGTATTCTTTGGGGAGACTCAGAGTCAGGGGGCAGAAACCCAGGGCCAGTGGATCCTATGAGGCGGTCCGCTATAAGTCTTGTGACTCATGGCTTGCCGAGAAGGAGACTCAAAGAGAAACTGAATTTCTCTGGAATTCAGGATTCATTTTCTTCCTAGTCTTTGGAAGACCGAATATGCCCACTAAATACGTCTTTATATCTGGCAGGAGGAGATTGCCTAGGCCGACTTTGAGTCCTGTTCATTTCTTTAAGCACTTAGGGCGCAGCTCCAAATGAACTGTGTGGGTTGCTCCCTTGACGAAGCTTCGTTCGGTCCTTATCAAAATCATCTCGGTTCCATTCTCCCAGAATGTAGGTCATGCACAAAGCAGTGCTTCCGCCATTTGCACTCGGTACACCGATGCACCAACTTCCTCAGGTAGCCCTCACAGGGAGGAAGTTATCTGAGATGCAAGCCTTGGCAAGGAGTCCCATCCGGTGTGCTGGCTGCTCTCAAAGGCCTTCCTTGACTGTCAGAGGAAATAGCTCACCAACCCACTCACTCCCCAGGCAAAACACCGGGAGGAACCTGCTGGCTCCTCTCCCTGCCCGTTCCCAGTGCACCCAGAGCAGCAGGATGGACGGTGCTCGTGGGAAGAGGTCTAGGTTCGCTCCGAGTGACCCCAGTGTTCACGGTGAAGCTGCCTCCCGCCGTCTCCCTCACCACACCCCCGTCTGCCTCTCTTTTATCACCAGAATGACATTTTTTATTAGTAGTACTAGATTTTATTTTTTTTAGAGAAGTTTTAGTTTCACACAACAATGACTGTAAAGTACAGCGAATTCACATACACTCCCTCAGCCTGGCCCCAACACCAGTTTCCCCATTAGGAACCTCTTGAATTAATGTGGTGCATTTGTTGCAGTTGATGAGTCAATATTGACACATTATGATTAACTGAAGTCCCTGGTTTACATCAGGCTTCCCTCGTGGTGTTGTACATAATATGGGTTTGAGCAAACATATAAGGTCGTGTATCCACCATCACAGTGTCGTGTGGAGTAGTTTCTCTGCCCTAAAAATCTTCTGTGCTCTACCTATTGATCCCTCCCTCCCCCTACAAACAGGCATGGGATCATGCCATTCCCCTGTTTAAAATTATTATTGTTTTTATTTTATTGGAGTCTAGTTGATTTACGATGTTGTGTTAGTTTCTGCTGTACAGCAAAGTGAATCAGCCATACACATACGTATATCCACTCTCTTCTAGACTTGATTCCCATATAGGTCATTACAGAGCACTGAACAGAGTTCCATGTGCTATGCAGTAGGTTCTTATTAGTTATCTTTTACAGATAGTGGGGTGAAACCTCCCAATTTATCCCCCACCACTTCCCCCTGGGTAACCATAAGTCTGTTTTCTGCATCTGTGACTCAATTTCTGTTTTGTAAATAGGTTCATTTGTACCATAGTTTTAGATTCCACATATAAACAGTAATCATGGTATTTGCCTCTCTCTGTCTGACTTACTTCACTCAGTATGACGATCTCAGGGTCCATCCATGTTGCTGCAAATGGCATTATTTCATTCTTTTTTATGGCTGAGTAATATTCCATGGTATATATGTACCACATCTCCTTTATCCATTCACCTGTCGATGGACATTTAGGTTGCTTCCATGTCCTGGTTATTGTAAATAGTGCTACAGTGAACATTGGGGTGAATGTATACTTTTGAATTATGGTTTTCCCTGGATATATGTTTAGGAGTGGGATTGCTGGATCATATGGTAGCTCTATTTTCAGTTTTTTCAGGAATCTCCATACTATTCTCTGTAGTGGCTGTACCAATTTATATTCCCACCAACAGTGTAGGAGGGTTCCCTTTTCTCCACACCCCCCCCAGCATTTATTGTTTGTAGATTTTTTGATGATGGCCATTCTACTGGTGTGAGGTGATACCTCACTGTAGTTTTGATTTGCATTTCTCTAATGATTAGTGATGCTGACCATCTTTTCACGTGCCTCTTGGCCATCTGTATATCTTCTTTGGTGAAAAGCCTATTTAGATCTTCCGCTAAAA
This sequence comes from Eschrichtius robustus, assembly GCF_028021215.1. NCBI lineage: Eukaryota > Metazoa > Chordata > Mammalia > Artiodactyla > Eschrichtiidae > Eschrichtius > Eschrichtius robustus. The sequence continues at coordinate 135,978,068 of NC_090830.1, read as the reverse complement.
TTATTAAATTAAAAAAATTCCAGGCACCCTCCTCTACCAGGCACAAGCCTATTATACTGCCCCAGCCCTCCTTCACCTGGAAGAGTTATTAAATAAAGCCCGAACACCTTCGATGAGGGCATGCTCTGCCTGGTCCCTGCATACCTGTCTGGCCCCATCAATCCCACATCCTTATATCTAATGAAATGTCATAAACGAGGGCATGGCCTTTGCCCTGCACACACCTGGGCTGGAACCCACCTCCTCCACTTTCCAGCTGCCTGAACTTAAGAGGATTAACTACCATCAACATTATAAAAGATCAATCACACAGTGGGAAACTATTTTCAACAAAAACAGCAATGTATCCTAGTCATATGAATAGTCTGTCCATGTTTCTTTTACTCATTTAACCAGTGTTAACTAAGTGCCTATGAATGTGCCAGGACTGCAGAACCCAAGTTTTAAGATGTTAATATCATATTCTTTGTCTCAGCAAGTCCCCATTAATACATAGAAATCCCCATTAATATATAGAAATAAAAGAAAAGCCATACGAATTTAAGTGTCTGCCGAGGGAGTATTAGAATGCAATCTTACAGTTTACTTATTAGTGAATTTCATTGCCAAAATATTTGCCCATCTGATATATAAGATAGTGCTTTGTTTTGACTCACATTTATTAGACTATGAATGAGTTTTCATAATTATCATACATCGGTTTCTCTTAGAATTACCACTTCATGTACATAATATCTGCACACAATAACCTTTTGACTATTACTTACATTTAAACATTCTGTTTTATTCATACTGCATTGACTAAGGCCCCCAGCACAGTGTTCAAGATCTGGGGTATCCTTCCCTTGTAACTGTCTAGAAAGGAAGTGCTTATGATAAGTTGCCATTGAAAATGATGCTTGTTCCAGGGCTCCTTTAGTTGTGGCTCGCTGGCTCCATAGTTGCAGCATGTGGAGCCCGCCTGAGCAACTAAGGAGCCCACAAGCCGCAACTAAGACCTGCTGCAACCAAATAAATAAATAAATAAACATTTGTAAAAAATGATGCTTGCTCTATGCTTGGGGATGATCTTTGTTATTAGGTTAAGAATGTTTTCTTTTTTTTTTTTTTTATAAGATATGTGAGGTACAGCCTTAACTTTTTTTTTTTTTTTAACTTTATTTATGGCTGTGTTGGGTCTTTGTTTCTCTGCGAGGGCTTTCTCTAGCTGTGGCAAGCGGGGTCCACTCTTCATCGCGTTGCGCGGGCCTCTCACTATCGCGGCCTCTCTTGCTGCGGAGCACAGGCTCCAGACGCGCAGGCTCAGTAGTTGTGGCTCACGGGCCTAGTTGCTCCGCGGCATGTGGGATCTTCCCAGACCAGGGCTCGAACCCGTGTCCCTTGCAGATTCTCAACCACTGCGCCACCAGGGAAGCCCCAAGAATGTTTTCTTATATTTCTTGTTATGTAAGAGTTGTTTACTCAACATGAGTAGTGGTTTTATTCAGTGCTTTTCTGAATCTACTATAAATTATGCTAAATCATATTTTTTCTGTTAATTTGTTAGTGTGGTATAGACATTTACAGATGTAGCACCATTTTTGCATTCCCAGAAAAAAATCTAAGTTGGGTTGATATTCAATTGTTTTCTAGGCTTTATGGCTGTGTAAAGTTGGGATTATCTGTTCTTGAAGGTTTGGAAAAATCCAACTCTAAGGCTAGCCATGTCTCTAAAACTATCTGGGATAGCGTCTTTTGGGGCATTCGATTATTTTACCAACAATTCAATTTATTTAGTGATTATAGGTTTATTCACATATTCTGCATTTTATTAATAAAATATATTTTATTAATGTATTGGTAAATATTTTCTAGAAAGCTGTACATTTCTTCTAACTTTTCAAATGTATTGATATAAAGTTCTTCAGAATATTTTGTCTGTAATTAAGCCTCCTTTCCGTTCCTAATATCTTCATTTTTTTCTTTCTTTTCTTCACTTTTTCTTTCTTTTTTCTCTTGTTCATTCTTGTTGGAGTTATTTTGTTGTTGTTTGGTTGGTTTTTTTTCTATTTAATAGTCTTTCTAAAGACCCATCTTTAGATCTCTATATTCATTTTAGTTACTTTTGCTCTTGATATTACTATTCCTTTCTTCTATTTTCTTTTTATCGATTTCAATATTTCTTTCTTTCAATAAATGTGTTTAAGGCTATAAATTTACCTCCAAGAACCACTTTAGATACATCCCACAAGTATTTGTATGTACTAGTGTCATGGTCCTTCATTCCAAATATTTCATAATTTTCATTGCTGTGTTATGATTTCCTCTTTAAACTATGATTTGTTTAGTGAATCTTTTATTTTTCAAAATGTATTTTATTATCGTTTCCTAATTAAATTGAAATATCTTCGTTCTTGATTATTCTTGTCATCATAATGTAAGGTCTCTCTTTTTACCTTCAATTTTTATATTTTCTATATTAATATCACTGAAACAAGTTTCTTTCAATTAGTACTTCCCTGGGATATGTTCTTCCAGCTCTTTATTGAAAATATTTTTGATTCATTCTGTTTTAGTTGTATCTCTTATGAGAAACATATACGTATATATTAATATATATATATATTTAATCTGACTGATTTTCTGATTTTAATATGTAAGGTTAATCTATCCTATTCTCTGCAATAATGGACACATTTGGCATTATGACTACCTTGCTTCCTGGCCCTCTTTATCAACATTTATCTTTATTTTCTCTTTCTTTCTATTTTCTCTGAGGAATTCCTTTTTTTTTTTTCCTATATTTTTTATATTTTTTTCTGCTGGTTTGAAAGTTATAGATTGTATTTCTCTTTAAGTTTTGTTTAAAAATTACACAAACATATATTTTAGAGTTATTCCATGTCTCCATCAAACTCCTGAACAAGACTAAAAGTCTTTAGCACATTTAAAGGACCCGATGACTAACGTCCTTTCCCTCCCACACCTTCCTAATCAGGCTGTCTAAGGTCGGTTCGCCATACAAAGCACACATAATTATAATTTCTCATTGTCAATAATTAATTAAACTTACCGATGTATTTTATCCATATTTCTTGCACCCACCCCCTCCCTCTGGGCTTGCTTGTATATTTGCTGAAGTAAGACGTCTAGCAGCTCTTTCACTGAGTCTTTGAGTGGCAAAGTTTTAGCATTTGTTTATCTGAAAATATATTTTCCTTCACTCTTGAAAAAGATTTAGCTGGGTGTAGAATTCTGGGTTGACAAATGTTCTTTCTCAGAACTTTCCAGATCATCCTCTGTCGGATTCATGCTTCTCTTTGTTGAACCTTCCCTCTGCTCATTTTCAAGATTTCCATCTGGCTCCTTTTTATCATGGCTACTTAGTCCCATTTCAAGTTTTCCTTTTTGTTTCGTAATTTCTTGTCTTCTAAAAATAGGCTTTTTTTCTTTACATACTGAGGAATCAAAACATGCTGATTTTAAGGTCTTTTTCCTATAAGTCTGTTGTTCTAATTTCACCTGGAGCAAACACTTCTTCCCATCGATAATCATGTCCCCTGTTTTCCTCAGCAAGAGGTTTCTGCAAGTGATTCTTGGAATTTCGTGTTCGTGGCTCTCGAGAGAGAAAGGAGTTCTCTGACTTCCCCCTGCCTTCCCCCCAGTCCAGGAGCTTGTCCCTTGTCACCATTTGGCCCCCCTGGACACAGGTGCAGCATGAGACTCAGGTCACTGTGGCCGCCAGGGGCTGGCTCAGTTCTGGGCACAGGGCTGCATCTGGATGGTCCTTCCTTCCTCAGGCCCAAGATTCACAGGGGGTGCAGCCATGGATATCACTGTCAGAAGCAGCTTTGCCTGTCTCTCTTCGTGAGTGGGAACCCCCTTCCTGCCCCAGTTCCCAGCGGGGATTCTGTGGAGTGTGGCTAGGCGGTGACCCCAGCAGCCCCTGCTCTGCCCACACAGGCGTCTGCAGCCTGAGCCCATTTCACCTCCTGGCTTTCCTGTTCCCTTGGGTCCTAGGAGGCGTGGCCCTGCTTTTTTGTGTGCCTGTGTCTTTTATAATTTTTCTCCCTCCTACTTTGTCATTATTATGTCTTTGGAACAGCATGGGGCAGGGGTTCAAGCTGAATTTGCAGTGCTGTGGTTCAAAGTCTCAATTTTAATAACTACAAGTATTCTGTTCTATTTCAGCCCTTATTTATTTCACGATTCCTCTCATTTCATTTAATAACTTTTAAAATTATAAATAACTCTATACTGATTACAGTTTACTTAATGTTTTGTCAATAGTCTAGGATAAATTTCTTAGGAGAGAAAAATAACATGTCAACAGGTATAAACATTTTAAAAGCTACTTTGGTACCTGGAATTTTTATTTTTTTCCAAAAAGATACCAGGTGTGGGTTTGCATGGAGATTGTGTGTGTGTATGTGTGTGTGTAGGTGCACATATGTGTGTTCCAGGCTGAGAAAACTTTTGGTGACAAGGGGCGAAGCAGGAAAAAGGGACCCCTAGAACTCCTGTATGGCGGTCTATGCATGAGGAAAAGTGTATGGCGTTAAAAAGCACACTTGCTATTTATTGACTAAGTAAATAGTCAGAGAGAAAGCACATAAATAAAAAGCACAGAGACTGATGGGAAACCGGCCAGATGCACAGACAGGGATCACCATGCAGGACCTTGCAGACCAGACTAAGGACTGTGAACTTCACACGCAGAGTAAGGTGTACCGTTTAAAGTAGCAGCATGATGTGTCACATGTATTTTTCACCCCTAAGCCTAGTCTAGTGAAGTCAGGGTTGAAAAGAGGGAGGCATGAAACATGAAAATCACGTAGGAGACATTCATCCCTACAGGTGACAGGTGATGATGGTGGTCAGATGGCTGGTGGGTGGGGGGAGTGAAGAGAGTGCATTCAGAGACCTTTCGAGACTCAACGTCCCAGAACTTGTCTGCTTGAATGAAGCCAGTGGAGGGGAGGGAGGGAACAGATTTCTGATGTGTCTGGTGGGTCACAGAGAGGAAGACATCATGAGGCGTAGAAACAGATTTTGGTGGAAGATGGTGAGTTCTATGTGGGACAATTGAGTTTTGAGATTAAGGGGAAATACTGAGTAGCATTTGATTCCATGGATATAAAATTCAGAAATGTAGCCTGGGCTGGGACATCTGTGGCTTTTAAAGCCGTGGACCTGAGATGCCATGGATTGTTTTGAGGGGGGAAGAGGGAAGGGCTAGGCTTGATCCTGCAGGAACTCTTGGGAATCGGGAGGGGCAGCCTGGCAAGGAGGTAGTTGGTGTTCCAGAAACAGGGCAGAGAGAAGGCTGCCCTGAATTAGATTCTGCTGAGAAGTCAGCAACAGGCTGGAAAAGTGTGCCTGCACTTAGGGAGCCAGAGGCCATCGGTGACTTCAGCAAAAACTGTGTTGATGGATAAAGAAGATGTGGTATGTATATACGATGGAATATTAAAAAGAATGAAATAATGCCATTTGCAGCAACATAGATGGACATGGAGACTATCATACTAAGTGAAGTAAGTCAGACAAAGACAAATATCATATGAGATCACTTGCATGCAGAATCTTAAAAAAAAAAATGATACAAATGAACTTATTTACAAAACAGAATCAGACTCACAGACTTAGAGAATGAATTTATGGTTACCGGGGCTGGGGGGGGGGGGGAGGGTCGGGGAGAGGGATAAATTGGGAGCTTGGGATTGACATGTACACACGGCTATATTTAAAATAGATAACCAACAAGGACCTACTGTAAAACAAAACAAAACAAAACTTTGGAAGAGTGGAAACCAGATAAGGTGGGTGGAAGAGAGGAGGATGAAACAGCGGAGAAAGGGAATAAAGAAAGAACTCCAGAAGCCTGTCTGCAGAAGTCACAATACAGAGCCACGCCCCCAGCCTGGGTGCAAGTGACCTTCAGGCTGAGCTCTCCACACCCCTGCAGCTGCAGCCAACATTAACCCAACTGGAAGGAGGGAAGCGACTGGAAGCCTGTGTGACTGGCACCATGGGGGGTGGGTGGGTCCAGGTGTGGTACAAACCGAGGTCGGTCCCGTGGAATCACTAAACATTTTAAGCTGTCGTGCTCACCGACCGACACAGCTGATAATTACACTGACACCATTTAGTTTGCTCCTCGTTCGTCAGACGAGAGAAAAAACTGAGTTATCGCAGCTCTTATCCTTTGAGAGCCTGGCATACCTCTTGGAGGAAAATCACGGTCCAGCAAGAAGGAATCGTCTGCGATGCAGCAGGGCCAGCAGGCACGCCCGGGGCCGGGTGGCAGCAGGAGGGCAGGGCAAGGCGTCCCTTTATGCCTCCATGATGGAAGCTCTGGACACAGATACAGAGGAATGCAAATTAGTGGCAGAGGAAAAATGACTCTGGCACTCACCGGTATCCCGGGAACTGGATGAGGTCTCCATCCAGTGGAGGGTCCCTGCTCTGGCCATGCACTGCCCTCCCCGCCAACCCCCCACCCCGGGCTCCTCCAACCCAGGGAATGGTCAGCCAAGAAATATATGTAAGCTGTAAATCAAAAGCATAAAATATATGAATGAAGAGAAAATGCACTTTGGCTGTAAGAAGAGACATCTGTTGGGCTCCATATAATATAATTAACAACTGGAACCAAGTTGGAGCGAAGTATGGTTGGTGCCCCTTTGGGAAAATGCCCCTTGTTTGTCAGGCTGACCTCTTGAAGCCTTGGGAGGAAATTTACAGGATCATCTGAGACCAGCGGGAAGTAAAACACTCACGCCTGGTGGAGGTGATAGTCAGGGCTCCAGAATATTCACTTTGCGGCAGAGGAATGAGAAAGCTAACGGTTTACATTCTTAGAAAGAGCAGCCTATCTTTTCTACTAAGTATTCTCTTTCCTTGATTGGATTTTTCATGGTCCCTTTCTCCTAGTGTTTTCGGGAGAAATAGACCGTAGGTTTGCTGAGGTCCTGCTCTGGGCCATACCTCCTCTTGTCTGATGGATTCAGAATCACAGCGTGACACCAGGGAGGCCGGCGTGACCCTTAGACACATTATTTATTTATTTTTCTAAAGGAAGAAACTGCTAGAAGAGTAGTTAGTCGATTTGCAAAGAGTCCCCCAGCTCATCTGTGAAGGAGCCCCAGCCCACGCTCAGGCCCCAACCCTAGAACCCAACACCTCAAACAGCAGCCCCCAAGGAAAAGGCCCCTCAGGCCACGTGGGGCCCTTCTCCTTGTGTAGGAGAGTTACACCCACCCCCTGAAGGAAACATACCCCTTTCACACTTAAATCCGATCTGGGGAGTCGAAAGCCTAGACTTTGTCCTTACTGCTATAGGGTGCATGTGGGTTTTGAATCAATTCAGGGAAACAGCTTTTGCTCAGGTGAAATGACTGGTGTTCTCTTCAGAATAAACAGAAGCCTGCGGATAGATTTCATCTTCTACTTTTCTCGGGGAGTTGTGGAGGAAAATATCTCTTTGTGGGAAGGAAGTTGTAAGAGGATGGTCTCTGTCTCCGTGTTCCTTCTCCTCCATAAAACATCCTGGTGACCTATTAGCTTGGTGAGTCAGAAGCCAGCGTTTCTGGTGCATTTCTGACTTTTCATTTTGCCATATCACGGTGGCCCTGGAGGGTAAAACATAAATACGTGGACATAGAAATATATAAAACATATAAATATATGAAATATATACACATAGATGTTTCATATATGAAATTTACATTGTTTTTATCATTATAGCCTCTTAAAAACTTTAGCTTATGTGTAATTTGAGATTGACATTGACTGACAATATTTTGAATGTCCTTCAGTGTCATGACATAATTCCTTGTATTTCTACAGTGCCTTCACATCATTTGATGCCCAGCAAAACTCTCTCCTACCCCCGGATTTAGGGTCTCTTATGCTCGTGCCCTCCTCCCATTGGGAGCTGACCCTTCCCTTGGCTTCAGCAAAGATCAGTTGCTCAAGTCTCAAAAACTTCTACTCTGCCGGGTCCAGGTTCCGACCTCTGGTCCCCAGGCAGGCACTCCCACCTGGGGGTCTTGTAGACGCCTCACATCCTGTGTCCCAGACTAGACGTGTGCTTCCCAACCTGCATCAATCCCCCCACACACAGTTCCCGGCACCATTGTCCACCTGGTCACCCAAATCAGAAACTTGGGAGACAGCGTAACCTCTGTTTTCTTCTTCACTCCCTGTGTATTATTAGCCCACACATACTCACGGGGGTGGTATCCCACAGGTAGGTAGTTTATCCAGAGTTGGCCACCTCCTTCTCCTTAGTCACTCTGCCCCATGGTTGGTGGAATAACTATGTACCCGTCCTCCAAGATAGAAGTCTAAGAGTCATCCTTGATCTCCATTCTTCCTTACGTCCCAGTGATGTCCCACTTCTATCAAATCTTCTTGAATCAGAACTGTGCTAGTTCCTGCCTAGACCACTGCCAGACCTCTTCACACCAATCTGCACTCAGATTTTCCGCTTAAGCCCAGCTAATATAAAATTCTTTGAAACCTTTGTGTGACACCTTGCCACCTACAAGGAAATGTGACCAGCTCCTGCATATGAGCCATCGTCTTCCCCAACCTGCTCTGTTTCTCCATCCTTGTCTCTTGCCTCACGCTGCTTTCAATGGCACCAACAGCTCGGAGTGCTTTGAACAAACCATGCCACCTTCTTTGCAGGCTCTTAGGCTGGGTGTGTCTTTAATACACACCCGGCCAGCTGGTGAACTCCTAGTCATCACTTACCACAGCTACGATGCCACCCTGCCACCCACCTCTCTGAGACGTACGTGTCCCTGTGCACATCTCAATCGTTTCACCTATACATTGATTCCTAAATCAGTTTCTTCTTATCCCTGCCTCCCTACAAGGGCAGTGAGCCCTTTGGGGCAGTATTTTCATCATTTTCGTATCTCACGGCCCAAATCAGTGTTCGGTATATAGTAAACATAAGTAAATACTCACTGAATGAGTGAATAAATGAACACAAGGTGTTCTCCAGGCATGGCTCAGTCCAGACGCCTTACCGTGGGCAGCAAAGCCACACTGAGCTGGTCTCTGCTGGCATTTTCAGCACATCTCCCCGAACTCTCCCCAATCTATCCTACCTTGCCAGCAACTGAATGGTCCTTCCCTCTTATATTTTCTCCCTCAGTAATCTCATCCCCAGCCTTGGCTTTGATTTCCACCTATTCTTGGATGAGTCTCAGAGGTACATCTCTAGCCAGACTTCTCCTCCGAGCTCCACATCTGTTTAGCCAGCTGCCAGTGTGGAGCTCTCACTGGTACCTACAAGTCAATGTGCCTCACCCCTGAACTGTCCTCCTCCAGGCTCCCTTCCTCAGTAAATGGTACCACCATCTGTTCCTGGGAACAAGGAGAAACAGGAGTTGTTCTGAGCCCCTTTCTCTAAATCCCCCCTCACCCATCTCCAATCCGTCACCAGCGCTGCAAGAATTTGCCTTGTTTATTCCTCCAACAGATACTTGTTAGACACCAATTATCTGCTGGACTCTTTTGGGCCTTGGGAATCCAGTGGGGAGGAAGACAAGCAAGGCCCCGATCTCCTGGAGTTTACATGAGGGAGAAGACCGTTAGCAAATACGTACACAACTCGGTGGTCATGAACACTATCAATATAGTGAAATATGATAGTGATGGAGGGAAAGGGCAGTGTGGGAAAAGCTGTTCATCGCCCACCTGATATCCACTTTCCTCTTTACTAATAAAAAACCTGATTTTATTTGAGGCAACAATGTGCTTAGCCAAAAATCAGCAACAACATTAAAAATAACTTTATATCCAGCCCGCCCACCACTAGAGTGGTCATGTGACACAGGTCTGGTCAAAGAGACCTAGGAGTTGGTAAGTCGGGGATGTCTGAGAAATGTCTGCTCTCCAGATGGAGGTGGTGTCCCCTTCCTGCTCTGGCTTCCGTCTTCCTCCCTGGAATGGGAACAAGAGGTTTAAACTGGGGTAGCCTCAGGTCTACATGAGCGACAGAGGGGATGAAAGTTCTCGCCAAGGGTGGCAGAGCTGAAGGGAGAAGCGGCCCAGACAGGTGCCTTGTAAGGTTGTGGAGCCACTGGCCCAGCCCCGGGATGGTGGTCTCCAACCGTCTTGCTTTGTGAGAAGCACACGTCCCATCCCCATTTGGTGGAGCCTCTATAAAGGGTCTGTGTTACCTGCAGTCTCGTGCAATCTCAGGAGGACAGGGAGAGCGCCTCCCAGGAACCCACGAGACCCATCTACCTGTCTCCTTGTCCACGTCACGATGCACCATGGAGGGCCTCCCGCCTGGTGAACCAGCGTCCACACTGACCTCCTGTAATCCCTCCACCACGCCACAGTCAGAAGGATCGCTCCAAATGCCAATTTGATTGATCTCGTGCTTTCCGTAGCTGTCAGCACAAAGCAGAACTTCCTCACCTGGTCTCCGAGCCCTCCGGCCTCACCTCACTCCACGCTCGGCTCCCGGCCTCCCTGACCTCTTCCCAGCTCTCACCCTGGCCTCATTGCCTAATCTGGCTTCTTCTTCCCTCTCAACTAAGTCTAGCTCATTTCAGAAACAGTAGAGATTGTGTTTGCCTCCTCTGATAATCCCAGAACTTAGCTTGATGCCCGGCACCCGGAACATCTGTGGTGCAAATGCATGAACGAATAGATGAAGGTTTGGGCTCTTCTCCTGAGGCCGTTCCCTTTGCCTCTCATTTCTTTCTCCTCCTGGGCAACTACGACTCATCCTTTAAGATTTAGAGAATCCGTAGATGGTGCTTTGACAAATTAAGATAAAGTCAGCACACGATCAGTGCAGGTTCTGACAGAGTAAGTCCTCAACAAAAGTCCACCATCAAGGTAGCCATTACTTTTGCTTTGAGTCCATTCTCTCTGGGCAGAATTAGGTCTTTCAGCTTTTGTGTTTCCACAATTCCTGGTCTATACACGTATTTGTAGAGTGTATATACATCAAGAAATGTTTACAGAAGCACACCATCCCTCTGTCCACCGGACTGTGAATCCCTCTAAGAGATGAAATCATATTTCGTTGACTTGGTCCCGCATCAGCATTTGCAGCACATCAAACATGTTTTAAAATCATCGGAGTCAATCAATTTTAGCAAAAAGAAGACTGTAGCTTGGAAATGCTGGGGAAAGCTGGGAAAAGCAAGGCACCAGCCTCAAGCTGAGGAGGACCAATCAAGGCCAGTCCTTGTCTCTGGACCTTGATGCGCCAACCTTCCAGTTTCCACAGTTTACGTATTTTTAAGAAGTATAATGACTAATGTATGGCAATTCTAGCTTTTTACACAAAAATCTCTATCTTCGTCATATCTCCCTGGAAGATAATGAATATTTTTGTCTCTCGGTGAGCTCAATCCTTTGTAATTATAGAAAGAATTAAATTACTGATTTATCTGAAAACATACTTTTTCCCAATGGTATCAATTCTCCAATTAGTCACAATCCTTTGAAAATAATCCTGGCATGGCTGGTGTAAGACAGAAGTCATTGCGAAATCCAAAGAGACCATGGTTTCTCTAATTTCTATCTACTGGGTATGAGCATCTTTCACTCAACAGAAATCCACTTAACAGTGTTCAGAGCGGGGGGAGTTGAGGAGTCCCGCCACCTGGTGGAACAGCCTTCCTTGGCCTGCGGGCACCAAGGAGACTCGTCCTGCCATCTTGAGCTCACCTCCGCATCCCAGCTGCCAGTGCCAGTTTGAACGGCTCACTCCTGTTTCCCAATGAGTTCTGACTAAACGCCATCAACCATATGACAGGGTCTAACAAATATCAGCACTCTGCCAGGTTCAATAAACACCTTTTTCAGGGTAATGGTCCTTAATGAGGACTCCAGCCATCAGTTAGGTTGGGAACACACTGTAATTATGACTGGGCAAAGATGTCTGGAAAGAGACCTGCACGTATGAGGGTTGGAACAAGGTGGGGGAGGGGAGCTCATAAAAAAAAGTCGCCTTCTCAACTTTGTGCTGGTGGGAGAAAAAAAAAAAAAAATAACTCAAGTTTCAGGGATTATTTCCAGAACAATGTCAACAATTTATCGACGGATCTAGGGGTTAAATAGTCACTCATGTAATCCCTGCCAAGTTTTATGTATCTATAATTAAGTCGGTGAGAGACTCGGAAACTTGCTTGATGGAGCACTTGGCTAAATTGGATATATTACACGGAGCTAGGAACACCTTCCATCAAAATAATCCTTTAGGGTCTGCCATGAATGTCATGGACGTTTCCATCATAGCAGCTGAGACAGTCTTTGCCCTCAAGGATCTCAATATATTATGGCTGTGTTTGTGTATAGCTTATCTCCCCAATTATAAGACTGAAAGTATTAGACATCACCTTAAAGGTGCAGAAAAATGGTCTTTCGGGGCTTGGAGGAGGGCAAGGTCCCTTTTGGATAGGAGGGGCAGGAGCGGTTCCGGGGAGGAGGTTACGTTTCGTTTCATTTATTCGTTCAAGGCTAATTTGTTGAGTGCACTCCTGTTCCTGCTAGCCCTGGAGATGCAGAGGCATTGGGCCCTGCCCGAAGATGACAAAGTGGACCACAGGAGAATTAATAGACAGGTCCTGAAGGACGGCGAGGATTCTGACAGGTGAGGGAGGGGGGCAGGGGAAGAGCGATCCATGAATTGACACAGGCTGAGTGACTGGGGTGAGAACAGCATGGACGTTTAGGAGGTTGTCAGTATTGAATAAAAGAACCTCACTTTTATTGAGCACCTACTGTGTGCCACGCACTGCCACAGACTTTACATAATTTGACTTGCTCATGCCCACAGTAACCCTCAGAGGTAGGAACTCTTTTCAGACACAAACAGAAGCTTAGGGAACTTAATCCACCCAAATTCTCACAGCTACTAAGGGGCAGTGAGGGGAATTTGTTCCCTGGTCTTTCTTCTACCTCTACAGGTTGCCTAGAATACAGAGTATATAGAGGGAAAAAAGGCAACTAAGAAGGAAGGCTGGGCTGTAGAGGACTTGGAATGCCAGCTGAGGAAACTGCTGAATTTAACTCTGAATTTAAGTCCAATCAGGTGAGTGACGTGTGGGGTAGAAAGATTAATCCAGCAGAAAAATAATGGCAATAAGTCGGGGAGGGGCGTTGGGAATAAAACTGGGGGCGGGAGGCAGGGACAGCTGAGGTGATGGGTGAGGAAGGCTTACAGGGGTCCCAGGGCTTTGCAAGATTCCCACACAAGAGGGTCCCCAAATCTTAACGCTCATCTGGACAGTGAAGGTCGCTCTGACTACAGACATGGGTCTATGGGAGCTCCAGATGGGGGCTGCCCCTGGTAGGGGGCTGGACCAGGCTTCCTCTGGAATCTCTTTCTAGAATTACGATTCTCTAACAGAATCCACTGTAGTCTGCTCCAGATCCTGTATTTGTGTTGCCACAGTAAAATATCGGGCTGGCTTCCCTGGACTCCTAGTGTGCACCTGGACCCCCTTCCAACACGGTGTACATTCAGGAGATGGCACTGGTTTTAATATTAATCAAAGAAGTGCGTAATTAGGAAAATAAATCTGCTGCAAAAACCGTCATGCAATATATTCCAAACTGCAAGAGTCCTTCCTGGGATATGAAGTGAAAGGGAACAATGTCCAACACAGAATCTTTGCCTGGTTTAGGGTGCTCAACCTTGGCCTGACGAAATAATCTTCAGCTGGACACAGGCCACTACTCAATACTTTGTGAAGACATATGTACAATAGTTTAATCTCCACATTTTTTTAATACAGACATTTTAAATCAGAGTCAATGTTAACAAAGTTTCACAAAAGAAAACGAGAATATCAGTTATCAATTACCGCAGACTTTATAATTTGGGTGACTACATAATACAGAAAATAGTTACAGGACATGTCCCACTGTGACAATTTTCTGTGCCAAGTCGGCAATGGCCATCTAGTTAAAGGTGATGAAGGGAGACTCCCCTTTCCAACCACATGCTAATTTGACTTTGAAATCAGCATATTTCCTGGGAATGTGTGCCGAAAACAGGGAATGTCACCTTTTAAGAGAATCTTAGCGTGGTGTTCACAAGAAATTGCTTCTTGACAGAACGTTCCCACCAATCTTATCAATGATGCTATGAAATCTTAAACATATCGATTTTTTAAAATGAGCTGTTTCTTACTGAAGACATATCCATTGTTAACTTTTTCTTTTACCTGGGGACTCTGAAAATGATTTTCCTTATCCTAACACAGGGAAATTAATTTTCTTTTCATACTTCTACAGGAAAAACTCACCTATTGGGTGAGTTCTCTTAATTATTTTTGACGTCACACTGATTATTATTATTTTTCACTACGTTAAAAAGCAAAATACGTTTCTGCAAAACAAAAAGAATTAAATTAATGTAAACAGAAATGGTCATGCATTTTTTTGTGCTCCTAGCTGCTAGAGAAATCAGATTGAGAAAGAAAATGTTTAAGTAATTTAAGAAAAAAAATGTTTAATTATCAAGATTTCTGTAAAAGATGATAATGTGCTCAGTATGGCACCTAAAAGACGGAGACTGATTTCTTTCTGAAGCAGATATCCAGAACTAAACATCAGGAGCAATTAAAAAATGGTGGTCTTTTGTAAATTACTCCCAGAAGAAATCTTGGAAATCTTTCATTTTAGTCATTTCGGTCCAGCGAACCATAAAGCCATTATGAAGGAACAAAAATACTAGGGAGAAAATTGAAATACAACAGTAATTAACAATATGAATGTATCAAAATAAAAATGAATTGGAGAGACAATGGTCATCACATTTGCAACATAAAATGAAAACATTAGAATCTTACCAAAATCAAATCTAAAAGACGCTCAAGGCAAACATGGATCATATCAGGCACCGTTTTCCAAGATTGAAACTGAAAGATTATTTGCAGCATCTCTCAAAATGCACAATGAAGGTGTCTTCAAAGGTTCGCTTTTCTCATTTTTTGAAATGCTTCCTAGTTTTTCTAAAGTACATTAAGTACATAAAGTACGTTAAGCATAAGGTACATTTTCTATTTACTTTAGAATCACAGTTAATAACCCCCATCTTAGAATTTCACTTTTTACTTCCATATGCTAAATGCCAACAAAGAATAATAGAGGAAAACCATGGGAAATGTGCTGCTATCACAAACACAGATTTCCCTGTGGGGTCTCTAATACTTTACAGACAAATGTTAAAGATTTATTGCACACGAACATCAAACATGGTTTTACTACAGTTCTCATTTGGATCAAATTGACACATTTTACATTCATTTTAGCCCTAATGAGATTCTTTCACTACACATTATATTTTGAGTGACCCCGTACATTAAATGTGTGGCATGGAACAAACCCACTGATATAACAAAGCCCTATTCTTTCTGGTTTCTTAATTTACAAAAGAGAGAAAACAGTTTAGCAAAATCATAAATCTTGAACAAATGAATGTATTAATCGGTACTCAACAGAGAATACAAATACCATGTAGATAGGTTGTGTTATGCATGAGATTCATTTGCGGCATTGATGGCTAAACTCTCCTAGACTTGGATTATAATCTGAATATTCAACAGCTCAGGCATATTTCATGATTCCAATCGAGGGAGTTGGTAAAGACAAGTTACAATCTTAACAAGGATGGAAAATTAGATTTGCAATTCATTTTTAAATCATTGCTAACGGGCTGCCACGATTCCATATTTACTTTGGTCCACAATTAACTTGTTTTTAAAACTCAGTCCTATAAAATATTCTTGTTACTTAATCCTTGCGGTGAGTAGTGAGATGGAAGTCGGTACCACAGCAGCGGTAGCGCTGCCCCTCCAGGAACGAGGAGGTGACCTTGAAAAGAGGTGGAAGGAAACTCCAAATTGTTAATTAAAATGATTAGTGCTTTTTGAGGTGCTTATCGTGTTTACTGCGAAGGTGTTACTCCCTTCTGCGTAATTAGGGATAATTTTACTGACTTTCAAGTCTGTAATTTTAAATATCACAAAGTTTTATCTGCCAGCATGAAGTAATTCATTATTGGTTGGTACATAGTGCTTGATGTCTTAATCAATAGACACAACGTCCACAAATCCCTTATAATTTATCGAGAGGTCTTATAAATCTTTTAGAGTGGCAGGTTGTGCCTGGTACACGAATTTTTTTTTTTTTTTTTTTGATGGCATTTCAGCATCATTCTAGGTTTTTGATGTGGGGAAAGATTTTAACTTAATCTCTCCTTTTATATTTCTTTATGTTCGAGATTTTATAGGCGAACAATACTGGCAAAATAAACTTCTCTGAAGTCTACCCTATTTGGAAACAAAGAACTCCTGTCACTTAATCCAAAAAAAAAAAAAAAACGAAAACAAAAACCAACCCGAAAAACCTAAAAATATTTTACACCCTGTAAGAAATAAATGCCTTGTAAGTAACTGATGTATTTTAAATCTACGTAGTCTGTGCTTTTAGCTGTTGCTAAAAATTTACATAAGTAACCAAATTTCATGTTAAGATTAATTATTGAAGGTGTTAAGGTGTTTATGTTCAGTTGACATAATCAAGGTTTCTGTGCATGATTATGATACTTTAAATTTGTCTAAATTTTCCTGCAAAATCTTGTACTTTTGAAAAGGTTTTCTCAGTGTAAAGCAGAGAAATGTCAAAGCTAGGTTTTTGGTTTTTTAAAAATTTATAGTAAATCGTGATTTTTTTTTTCTGTTAAGTAAACTGAAAAAAGACTGAGGAATAGAAAAGGCTGTGAAGGTTAATTTTCTCAGTGTAGACCTGGAAAATAGTGATTAGGTTAAGACACACTACTGGTACATGATTTTAATTAAATTGCAACAGGAAAATGTTTAGTACTAATATCAAAGGGCATCTTCAATTGATTATTATTTTTTAGCTCAGTGATCTGCTTGAAGATTCGACTAGAAACCATCCTTAGAAATATCAAGTGGCAATTTAAAGGTGCGTAACTAGTGTCCCTCAGAATATCATCCCATCTCTGTTTAGAATAGCGTGATAGCGACATTCGAAATAGAATATTCTAGAACAGATTAACACTCACTGATTCTACAGAGAATCAAGCTATTACTCCTCCAGGATAAATAAGAACCGGGATGAGTTCATGCCCTCAGCAGAGCCCAGTTTCGTGGATTCTTCCCCAAGGATGCAGGACCATCCTTAGTGGCCCAATAGAGTTCACAACCCTCCCCAAGAACTTCCTGAACCTGGCAAAACACTGTCCTAGATTAAGATCCCACACGCGGGCTCCGAACAAGCCCATCAGCACCATTGGAGGAGCCCTCTAAAAAGTGCTAATGAAGCAACCACGGTGACTTCACAAATGGGACGGGTACTTCAGGGCCCGTGAAGCAGAGGTGTGGCCCTTGGTCTTCCTCACCCTCCTGCCTCAGGCTTTGTCTCCTTGAAGCTGCCGGTCCCAAGACTCTCTCAGGATCAGCCGCGATGGCTTCCTAACTGGACCCCAGCTTCTGTCCTCCCAGCGTCCACTGTCCACAGGGCAGTCAAGGAGACACTTTCTTTCAGATGCGTATCAGGTCATGTGATGCCTAAAAGGCTCCAGCACACCCAGAGCCAAGGCAAACACCCACAGGGCGCTGTGTCCTCATCCCATCTTGTCCCCCGCTCAGAGCTATCTTACCGCCTTCTTCCTGTTCCTCAGACAAGCCAAGCTTCTCCCCTGCCCTTCCCTGGTTCCACAGAGCACTCAGGTGTCCCCTGGACATTTAGATCCACAGATGCTCCTCTGACACCCTTGGTGACAGACCGTGGCTCATTCCTTGGCTTTCGGCCATCTCAATACTCAAGACAATTGGTTGATCTGTGTCTTAGTTGGTGTTTGTCTCCAGGCCTTCCCGACCCACCCATCCTTCCAGGGAGGGTCTCGGCTGTCTTATTCTCCACTCCACCCCTAAAACCTGGAAGAGATCTCCGAATGCTTGTGGATTCCAACACCCCAAGTCAGCACAGCTTGGGCCGAGGAGAGGGGTCCTGGCCAGCTCAGGCTGTTATTCCCCAGGGGTTCCCCTTCCTCCCTCTCCTGGAGTCTTCTCCCATATCTGCCAGCGGGAGCCTGCAAGGCCGGTTCCAATCTCCCCTCTTTTAAGAGGTGTTCTTGGCATTCCTCGAGCGATCGCTCCTGAAGACCTCCTAGGCACCTTCTCTAGGCCACAGCATTATGGTGCTTGCTCCTGAACTGGCCGTGGAAGCTGTGTCTGCAGACGTGAGCACCGGCGCTTGCCCTGTTGGTGGGTGAGCTCCCCACGGGACTTTACCCACAGTGGGAATCGGGTGCCCTACATAGAACTGAAGCCAGGGCCCCGCATGGGGCTGAAGAGGGCAGAACTGGGCAACCTTTACGGGGGGTGGAGGGCTTTGAATTGTTTGCCCAGCAGTAGGGAGGAGACCTTGACTCTATGCCCTTGCTTGGTTCCCTGTCCCTGTGGTTTCCTCAGCTACATGGGCTGGTGGCTCTCAGGGCTGGATACTCAGTCCTAGCTGTGCCCCAGCATTTGCTCTAGACCCCATGAGGTCATGGCAACCGCCATGTCTTCCCGCAGACCTGTCTGTGGACCATTGCTTCCATGCTTGTTAATATCCTACTCCCTTTGTAGGGAAAGTGATGTTAGCCCACCTCAAACTTTGTGGGATTTCACAACTCCTTTTCCAACATAAGAAGCCACTGAAGGAATGTGGTGCCCTGATGCCAGGTGGTTTCAAGCTCAAATTTTCCTGCTATGATCAGCCCGTCCCCACTACCAAACATTGTTCTTGGAACAATAGTAATGTAAAGAAACTTCTGAAAAACCAACGATTGCATGTGCTGAATAAATTGATTCATTTGGGGACTAGGGAATTCTGAGGAATCCAGCCTCTACTAGTAAAAATCATAATATTAACACTCATTCTGAGAGGGAAGGGAGCAATCACAGTCGCAGGAGCCCTGAGACATTGTCCCCTTTTTATGTATGAGCAATCAGGGTCTGAGGGGGCTAGGAACTGCTCCAGGCCACACTGCTGGAAGAGGCCAAGTTAAGATCTGCAGCCACACCTATGTGACTCCAGCACAAGTACCATCTTGTCAATTCAAGAGCCATCAGGAAATACCAAAGGAAATATTCTTTTAAAAAAACACTTAGGTTGTGAGGGCAGTTTTATCTTTTCAGTTTTCTAAACTGTAGACCCCGAACCCTTATCAGTGTGATGGCTGTGGATTGGACACAAGAAAGTCTGGCTAGCTTAAAACCAGGTTCATTTTTGAATCTCTGGTATGTTTGCTCAGAGCCAAAGGCCAAGGGAATTTATATGGTTGTTGGAAGTATTTGCCCTGAGGGGTTAATAAATATTCTGCAATGGCTGTTTTTTGTTGTTTTTTTTTTTAGTAAACTCTGAGATTGATTTGCTTCCAACTAGCTCCCTGCTTATCTTACTGGTTCACTGTTAATGGTCCCCTGGGAGCTGAGAAAGATTGGAGAACAGTGGTGGGTGTAAGAGACAGAGGGAAGTTTCAGAGGGAGACGGTGATGACTTAGACCTTAAGCTACTGAGAACATTTGGAGAAGTAATACTTTGTGACCCGTCCTTGTTCAATTTCCCCTTTTTCCTCCACCCCCAATCCTCACCACCACCATCAACCACAGCCACGATATTCCTCAAGAATAAGACAGAAACATTGTTTTCCTACAAGGAAACTGACTTTCTCCTCTTACCCGTGGTGAACTCTGTCATTGGTAAATTTCAAGAGTGATAGCGGCTTTCTAGATGACTGCCTTCCAGCCAGGAGCCATCGCTCAGTGGACGGCGCCAAACATCTCTGTGTGTGAAGGATGAGACCCTTGGAAGGAGATTAAAGAAGAGTCTTTGAACATTACAGCTGGAAAGGAGCCTTGGCATCACCCAAAGACAACCTCCTTGATCCTCAGATGGAAACCAGAGTAGGGGCTTATCCAGGGTCACAGGCCAAGACAAGCTGATTATTCTGTGCCCGTTAAAAATAGATGCTGATTCTTCTCCTGGGAGGGCTCGTCTGCCCCATGACTTTGAACACTGTATTCCAGTGACACCCAGGCACGTCCACCGTGGCCGCCAACAATGGCCGCCATGATCGGACTGCTGCCCACCCTCCAACTTCCTCTGCTGTGTGTCCTTTTTCCTTAACTTTAAGCATTCTGTTGGTCTTTTTCATGCTCACGGAATTTCTCTCGAGACCTTGTGAGGGCTGGCCCTCCTCATCATTCACGTCTCAGACCTAGGGCTCCTTTTCACAGGGGTCCTCCCTGACCATCTTATCAAAAATCACGCCCTTGCCCACCTGCCCTCTGCTTTCCTTCTTATCAAGATCAAAGCAGCTGGACGTCAACTGCACCAAATTAGAAGAAGACAAAGATCGTGACTCCTTTATTGGCCCAGGGCTGGGCTCAATAAATTAATATGTAGACAATATTAAAAACCATAAGACACCCAACAATGTGAATGTCCTAAATGCTGCATAATTATACACTTAAAATGGTTAAAGTGCTAAATTTTATGTTATGTATATTTGACCACAATAAAAAAAAGTTAATAAGAACGAATTTGATTCCTTCCTAGGAAGGCTCCAAAAGTCACTTGTCAGAAGGAGAGCCACAAAGAGTGGTTCCATCAACGTAATGGTAGAGGTTAGCAGAAGGACGTTAGCATCTGTTGCTAAGGAGATGGGGAAATAACGTATCACTACAGCTGTGTCGTATCCCAAACAACAAAATATTCTGCAACTGTAAAAGACAAACAGTATTGTATGTACACATTCCATGCAGTCCTACAAAACTTAACGTTTCAGACTCTTTCAGTGTCACTGAAGAATTTATACTTAGGCTGCACAGAGAGAACCAAGACAAAACACGTAACAATAAGCTTCACACGTGGGCAGCGGTACACACATGCTTTCCATGTTACAGCATCATGTTGCACATCTTAGCAGAGCTAGCGAATGAGAACAAAAATGTCCTGCAGACCGAAGAAGTAATAATAAGGGATATGCAGCCTGCAGCTGAGATGGATGTCTGGGAGGGGCCATCTCATCCTCAGACCATCTGCTCCTCTGATGCCCCCAATGTCGCTCTGCCCTGAAGTTCCAATAGGTGTCTTTGAAATGGGGGAAAGGCGGAGAAATCCAGAGCTTTTAAGTTGTTCTTAATTCGTTTTTCATGTACTTAAAAAATTTCAGGAGTTGTGTACATTGCAGTTTTAAAGAGAGTTCCACACAATCCCAGTGGGTATAAGATTAAAAGCAGCAGTTGGTCCCGGTCCTAAGTAGCAGAGAAGAGACATTCCGAAGAAAATTTTTCATGTTCACAGTGGTTTTCCCATTTAGGAACACTGAACGCAGACTTACAACAGCAAACTGAAACTAAGCAAATTTACAGGTGCTGGAGAAACCTGGAAAATTCACGAGTTTCATAAGAAGCCCGATTATGAATGCTTCCCCTCCAGCCACATCTCTGCACCATTAGAGACAGAGAACTCTGTGGCTTTGGAGTTTACCATCACACAAGAGTTCTCCCAAATTAGCTTAAAATTGGGACATCTATTTAGACGTCTGGTAGAAATATCTTAGGAGCAAAACACTATTTTTGTCATGTTTGAACTTGGAATCTGGCTGTGCCTGGCACCAGATATGCCCCCCCCAATTGCTGGTATTTGCAGAAACTGTTGAAAACCTCTTAACAAAACATAGACTTTGATGCGAAAATGAAGTCAGCTCAGTGTGTGTTTGTGATACCCAAAGAATGGTCTTTCCTTTACATGGATTATTAAAATAAGTGTTTAAATTTTGTAATGGCACTACCTTTTCTTTTGTTTTTCTTTTAATTTTTTTTTTTTTTTTTTTTTTTAGTTCTAAGGTAGGTATTCAGGGCTCTGATCATTTCTGCCTGTTCATTGTCTTTTGACTATTTGTGGGAGGCACAGCTGGGTGTTTTCTCACCCCAGCTCTTGAAATACTAGTTGAAATGCCAAGACTTTTGTATGCAAATACAAACCAATAACTCTGATTGTTTTCCTTTTGCTTCAGAGTGAGTGAGGAGGTGCTGCCTTTCTCTCTGTGCTGTGTCAGAAAGACCTCGCTAATGAAGGGGATTTTCATGTAGGAAAAGAAATTGCTGTGGAAGGAAAGACAAGGGTTAAGATCAAAGGGCAGATGCACTCATTTGCAGCATATTTTCATGGGCTGAAACGGCCTCACATGATCTGTGACATTTGGCCACAATGGAGAGAATTTGGAGAGCGAGTGAGGTCAGGTGGGCGTCTTGGGAGAAAAACAGAGAGAAATACTATAAAATATGTGCAGTTAAGCGGAAAAGTCAGCATCTGCCAGCTTTTTGTTTTCTTTCTTGTTTGTTGGATTCACAGGAAATCGTGTGTGTGCACACACGTGTGTGTGTGTTGGGGGGGGGGGTGGCTCTGAAAATGAGAGGAGACCGAAAACACACAGGACCTCTCAGAAAGGGGAGTGCAGGGAAGAGGCTGAAGAAAGCCAGCGCCTCCTTTGAATGTGCAAATGCAAACCACACAATCTGAAACCTCAAGGTGAAAAGTTTTGGGGTTTTGTTTCTTTCCCTTGGAGAGAGCATGCTAAAAGCAAGGCAGCCCTGGATGGGTTGATGCCCCCAGACGGGTGACCCCCAGACAGGTCACCGCCTCACTCCGCGTGGCTCCTGTGCACAGGTCCCAGGACGCCGCCCTCAGACTAGCAGGTCTCCGCAGTCAGGTGTGTGCGGAAGCGTCACGACAGGAGAACGCCCTCCCCCGTGGGGTTGCCTGGCTCTACAGTAAGTAAATGTACAACGTCAAGTGCCCGATGTCTCTTCCTTGTCTTTGGGTCTTTGTTTCCTTAAGGATATTCCTGTTCACTATGGATGTAGCGGGAACACAGTGCAATCCAGCCCTCTCCGAGGCTGGTTTCTGCTTGTTCTGCATGGAGGCTGGGTTCCCTGGGAGCCCAGGCTGAGATGGAGAGGGGTGGGGGTGGCCATTTGTTAGTGATCAACCCCTCTAGAAGGATGGAGAGGAAACAGGACTGGGGGGGAGGGGCTAAGTGAATTGCAGTAGGGGCTGGACCGAACTGCAGCCACTCCACGGCAACTCTGAACGTTGACTCTGTTACCCATCAGGGTTCTCGGCCTTCCTTAATCAATAGAAATTGATACGAGGCCAGACAAGAAGCTCAGGCAAGGCTCTATCGGGGCCCCTGCTGCAGCAAGGCGGAGCGAGAACAAGTAATAGTTTCCCTTGCTCGCTCCCCGAGGGGGGCAGTGAGCTGGTTCCTTATATGGGGCGAGGGGAGGGGTGTGGCCAGGCGTTGGGCCGGAGCGGTGGCGTAGATGGTCTGCCCCCCGCTTTGGTGGTGCTGAGTGCAGCGGGCATGTGCAGTTCCCTGCTTTTGCTCCGGATACCGACACCGTTTTTGCTCGCGGCTACTCAGAAGCAGCAGTTGGGTTTTTTGGTCTTTTTGTATCTTGTTGTCCATAACTTGCCCCAACTGTGCATGCACGTGGTTATTTTTAGTCCCTTATGGCTTCTCTGTATTTGGTTGCTTGAGGAGAACTTTGTCCAGGTGCAAGCATTGCAGCAAAGGGTCCCAGGTGCCAGGTCTCAATCTGTCTCAGGTCCAAGACAGTGGTCTCGTGTTGGACTGACAGGGCAGGCCTTAACGCCCTGCTGAGGCCCGGCTGCTTCCACACTGTGGCCATCCCAGGACCACAAAAGGCTCTCACCCTCCGTACCTCTCCTACCCCTTCTAGTGGCCCCCCTCCTCAGCTAGCACATCTTCTGGCCTTGAAGCTGGCCTGGTGGTATGACCCAGGCCACCATTCCTCAGAGTACAGCCGCTGCTGTCCAGATTCTTCTCAGGCAGAGCTGGGCACTCATCTATTTACCCTGACAACTGGGCAAGGAAGCACCAGAGGTGCCCAAGGGGGTCTCTGGGGGCCACACTCCTTCTCCCCCACTGCTGTGTCACAGCAGACTGACCTTTTCTAGATGACCAGGCTCATTTCTCTTGCCAGGACGATGACCCTCTCCCCACCTGCTGACCTCTAGGCACAAGGAACCTGAAGGGCCCAGTGGCGGCCACAGCTTAGAGTTCAGTGGGACTTTGCTGGGTCTCTCTGGGAAAGTAGGCCTCCTTTGGAGACTGAGACCCTAACCCTGCAGAGCACAGAGGTATGGGGGCTGGATGCACAGAGTCTCCTGGCGGGTCGTGGGAGTGATGGCAAGCTGGGCCCCTCTCACCTCCGTGGTTACTGACTCATGAATTCTTCCCACTGGGGACACAGCCCCTCGAGAAGGTCCTTGCTTCCGCGGGTTCCTGCCTCCTGACACCCCATCCTCCTCGGGCATCACCTCCTGGTCATCATTTCCTCGCACCAGTGCCCCACCAGGTTGGCAGCTTCTGGGTGTTTCTCTGTCTGATATTATGGACCCCTCCCACAATTCCTTTGCTGTGGAGTCAGTCCCTTGTGATATTCGGGGGATCAATGCCAGCGGGTCACACCCTCTCGAACACTTAGGCAGTGGTGCTGCCTGAGGCCCTGTGGGCGAAAAAGCAAACCCATACCTAGAGCACGTGCCCCTTCCTGTAAGAATAAGCACATCTGCCCTTTGTCCTGGAAGGGACCCAGAGAAGTCAACTTGCCACCAAGTAATCTGCTGGTCTTCCTGAGGAAGAAGGCCTTGCCGGGGCTGAGTGTCATCTCTGGTGCTGGCAGGTTGGACGTTGGAGGCTGTAGTAGCTAGTTCACCCTTGGTAAGAAGAACCTGTGCTCTTGGGCTCACATAGGCCCCATCCCTCCCACTGTGGCCGCTCCTTTCAGGGCCCATCATGCCAACACTGGGGTGGCTGATGTCCACTGGCAGGTCACTGGTGTGCTTTGGAGTCTAGTGCCTCTACAGGAGGAGATGCTCTCGGGACAGTATTGCCTCGTGACACGAAGGTCTTCATGCTGTGCTTACACCCTTACGCCCAGTGTCTGTGCCCCACTCCTCCTTGACTGGGCTTGTCCACTCTTTCTGGCCACGGGCCAGTTCTCCTCCAGCACAAAGAGATGACCAGGTGTACAGCCTGCACTTCTGCTCCTGGAGGATTTTCTGTTACCGTGAGGGTCTTTCAAGGTCCCTCTTGGGCCAGCCTGCAGAGCAGACATCCTTGCCCATCTTCAGCTTGCAGCCAGTAACCGCGGTGAGCAATCAGGAAACAAAGCTTACACTTTCCCCTGCTCCTCTGTCAGCTGCTCCTAAGGGGTTGTCCGAGTGGCCAGAGGTGTGAGTCACGGGAAAGTGCTGGTGCAACAGCGGTGGACAGCTCAGGGTGAGGGCTACCTGCTCCTGCAAACTGCGTGCACCCTCGCTCTCCAACCCTCAGCTCTGGCTGGCGGGGCATTGCTGGCACCCCTCTCATCAGGCCACTCCTGTGGCCTTGGAGAACCATGTAGCCTGAAACTTCTTCACAATTTACATGTCAACAGATGACTCTGCTTCAGAAATGTTGGAGAGAATCGGGGTGGGGGGGGCTTCAGAAGTTTCCTGGTTGGGTCCTCTCAGGGCTGAAGAATCCCCAGATCAAGGAGAGCCTGGTGGTGTGACCTCCTCCTCTCCTGGCTAGAGTTCCCTTAGCCCATGGATTCGTTTGCGAGGGCTGTCATAACAAGTCCCACAGACTGGATGGATGAAACAACAGACGTCTATTTTCTCGCAAGTCTAGGGGCTGAAGTTCCAGATCAAGATGTCAGCAGGATTGGTTTCTTCTGAGGCCTCTCTCCTTGGCTTGCAGATGGCCGTCTTCTCCCTGTGTTGTCGTGTGCCTTTCCTCTGTGTGTGTCTGTATCCCAAACTCCTCTTCTGGTAAAAACACTGGTCATATTGGATTAAAGTCCACCCTAATGACCTCACTTTAACTTCATCACCCCTTTAAAGATTCTATCTCCAGGGGCTTCCCTGGTGGTCCATTGGTTAAGACTTCTCCTGCCAATGCAGGGGGTGTGGGTTCCATCCCTGGTCAGGGAGCTAAGATCCCACATGCCTCACAGCCAAAAAAAACCAAACCATAAGACAGAAGCTATATTGTAACAAATTCAATAAAGATTTAAAAAATGGTCCAAAAAATAAAAAATCTTCAAAAGACTCTATCTCCAAATGCAGTCACACTCTGAGTTACTGCGGGTTAGGACCTCAACGTATGAATTTCGGGGAGCACAGTTCAGACCCTGACAGCCCGAAAGCCCCTTCAAGCTACCACTGATCTTTGTTTCTGGCTTCCGTCCCGGGTGTTGTGGTTGAGAATATTCTCTTCCTTGCCTCCATCTTCTCCCTCCCTCCTTGTTCCCTTAACCACACCTAATGCCATGTTCTCCTGCAGGTCATTGCCTGTGGACAGGTTCAGATGTGGGGACACATTAATTGTCATATGACTTGACCAGCAAGTGTGTAGCAGAGGTAAGCAAGAGGGTGAGACAACTACAGTGCCCGTGAGGGAAAGAGAGACATGTTCTTTGGTGCCCCAGTGGCAGAACTAGAAATAATGGGCAGACACTAGGAGGGGGTAGATCTTGGCCTGGGAAAGGGAGGGGATACTCAGCATTTTAATGAACCAGCAGTATAATGAGTGGATGCTTAGGAAGCGGGTTCATCCCACCATTGAAGAGCTCCGGGAGGCCCTGGATTATGGCTTCACCCTGGAAGGAATCAGAAAAGAAATTCTAAATTGGCTGAGAGGCTGAAGTGGAGGGTAATTCTGGGCTCCTGTGACCTGGTTTCTTGCCTTCCTCCTCCTTCACCTTCCTTACCCCCAGCTCTTGCACACCTGGGCTCCTCACCTGCACTCCGATCCCCTTACACTTGCTGGTTCTAAACTCAGACCTTGAGCTCATTCAACTGCAATCAAACTCTCTGCCTCTTGCGTCAAGGGGAATCCCTTGGAATGTTCCAGTTGTCCTTGGCTATGGGGCAGAGATGGGAGCGAACTCTGATAGGTCTTGAGCTTTCTCATTCCAGCCTCCCACTCTGGGCTTGGTTACCTTCTCCGTGAATTTTTGAGTCAATTTCCTAAATGGTTTCTCTCTCTCCAGTTTTGTTATTCCATGACCAGTCATAAATACTACTGATTAATCTTTTAAATTTTAATTGAAAAATAAATATGTGCACATGCTGAGAAGTAGCCAAACCACAGCAAAGGGCACGTCTGTACCCAGTTCTCCCAGCCCCCTCCCAGAGCAGACCCTGTTTCTGTTCCTTCCACAACCTTTTCTTCATTCCCTGCTTCAGACCTTCTTGCTGACATTCTGCCTTCTGAGTCGAAGCCCTTGAGGCCACTCTGACCAAGCAGAGGGGGGCGTTTGTCTCTCTGGGAGTTTTGATGGCAAACAGCTGGGTCCCTCTGGGTGTTAAATCCCTCACCATCCCTGAAACGGGCTGGAATCCCTGGTGCATGAGCAGAATGGTCTCTTGGCCTTGCCTCTGCCCACCGACTGCATTCTCCCTCCTTTCCTGACACGTCAAGAAGCCCGGTGATCACAGCACCTTTTTCCTGGTCACCCTGCTTGGAACACCTTCCTCTTGGGTCGCTGAACTCTGTGGAGGGGCTCTGCTGTCCCCACTCCCCAGGGACCATGATGTCAGGTCTTCCTCTGCGGATGCTGTGCGCGTGTGATGTGCCCAGAAATGCTTGGTAAACGAGTGGATGCCCGCGGCCCCGCTCTTCATAGGATGCCCTGACCAAGCATGTCCACTCTCGCTCCCACACCGCCTCTCCATCGAATGGATGAGGACGTGGGAGCTCAGGCCATTGAAATGACAGCTAAAGTGACCTGCTGAGGATTCAAGTGCGGGCCTGAGCCCTGGCACTAGGTGCAGTGGAGCAAACAGGTCGCTTACAGGGATGGGATGAAAACTGCTCTGTGCCCTGACAGCAGCTTGGCCGCTCTTGCTGGGGACCGATTCGGATGGCACTGCAGGCAGAGAGAAGGGGGAGGCGGGGACAGGCGTGTCATCACCCACAGATCAACAATGGGGCACTCACTTGACTCTGAATCTTGGCGCCACAGAGGATGTCGGGAAGCATTTTGAACTCTGGAAAGCAGACAGGGTTGCTGCAGCACCTGGGAGGCTGTGAGAACAGGGCATGAGGTAAGGACCACCGGACACGAGCTTCGCTGTGCCCGGGAAATAAGGATGGAGGACGGGAGAGTGGGGACAGATGTTCCTGAGGAGAGCCTGCCGGGCGCCCTCTGCCCAGGAGGTCAGAAGTCACAGCATCAGCAGGTGGCGGGGGCGGGGGGAGCCACGGGACCTGGGGATTCTCCCAGGGCACTGGGCACTGGCTGGAAATACCACACAGCGGGCTGAGTGCCCCTCCCAGGGCCCAGATTCTCCTGGCTAGCGGAGTCCACACCTGCAGCTTCAGGCTCAGAGGTGATGGGGCCCAGAAGAGGCCTGAAGCAGGGGACATCATACCCCTGACAAAGACTCTCTCCTTGACCAAACCTTAGGCAGGCTTCCCTGAGCCCTGCTCTCAACCAGGCCGTGACCTTGGACCCCAACCACCCTTGGCCTGCAGAGTCTAGTCTTAGCAAGAATCCTGCTAAGTCAATTTAGCGAGAATCCCCACCCTCGAAATTTGGTCAAGTCTCCCCCTTTGATGCAGAAGTCTTGGGCCAGCATGAGCAAGACTTCCTGTACCATTGGGGCCGTCTCCTAGTATTTTTCCATCCACTGACCCCCTCGCTCTGCTCCTTGGTTATAAACTCCCACTCTCTTTGTCGTTTTTGTAGTTAAGCCCGATCTCTCTCCCCTGTTGAAAGAGTCAGCCATTATTGCAATAGTCTTGAATAAACTCTTTGCAGGTTTAACAAGTGTTTGAATAATTTCTTCTTTAATGACCCTCAGGAGGGATTTCAGGAAATGAGAGGCCACGTGACAGCGGTGACTGTGAACCAGGGCACCAGAAACACTGAGCTGGTGAAAAGTGTGCACAGCGCCCTGAGGCTGTTCCAACAATGTACCACAAGCCCAGTGGTGTCCTCGGCAGGAGCTGATCCTCTCCCGGCTGGAGGTCAGATGTCCAACATCAAGGTGTCAGCACGGTGGTTCCTTCTGAGGGAGAATCTGTCTCTTGCTTCCCTTCCAGCTTCTGGTGGCTTCTGGCCATCCTCGGCATTCCTTGGCTTGTAGACACATCACTGCAGTTTGTAAAACCACACACTTGATTTTGAAAGCTGTAAAACACAAAGCCTGGGCGGATTCTGTACCACACAGGGCAAGGCATGAGACCAGAAGGGAAACACACAGAAGAGCTGGGCACCGCAGCGCGGCCTGAGGCGCTGTGTCCCACGCTAAGGCTGACTCCCAGCCTCGCTGCACATCCGTGATGAATGCAGGCACATGAAACCCAACAAGGGGCTGGACTTGTAATCCAAGGATGCCTCCCTCCTCCCCCACCGCCCGTGAGTACACATATTGCGTGCAAAGCGGGCAAAACCAAAGTGGCGGTGCTGATGTCAACTGGCGTCATTTCAGGAAACAGCGCTTCAGGGCGCCATGCAAAGGTCAACAGAGTTTCATCTCAGCAATAGCAGCACCCCTGCATCTCTGTAGCACTTTCCAGAATCCAATGGCCTTTCACTGAACGTCTCGTTTGAGCTTTGTCAAGCCCTGTCACACAGAACGGGCAGGAGCCCTTCCTTCCTCCTGGGGGGGAATCTCAGGGCCCGACTTACATAAAAGACAAGAAGTGACTTGTTCAAGGACACAAGGCGATGGATCGAAGGTGTCCTGGCTCCGGGCTGCTATCACCTGCATCTTATTCACAATGATTCTAGGGCTCCTGGCAAGTTTAGGCCATTGGGAGAATAATAAGATCAGAAATCCTTCTTCTTTCCCACAAGTGAAAAACGGTGGGTCAAACCTTTCTACATATGTATTTTTAAATTAATTTACCTAATTTTATTCTCATTCTATCTCTAGGTAGATCTAATTATAATCCAATAAGGAAAGAAATGGAAACTCTATAGTAGGTGCCAGCCACTGGGAGGCAGTTAATGTACATTATTTCTAGTCCTGAGAGTAACTCTGAAATTGGGGTGGGAATATTCCCATTTAACAGGGGAGAAAACAGAGGCTGGCTTAAGTCAGTTTCCCAATATACAGTACTTACAAATGTCAGAGCTAGGATACAAATTGAGAAGTATTTCACTTAGATACCTGTGATTTTCTGCTATGTTGTACTTGAACTGGTATGTAACTAAGGAACTATGACTTTCAAATGACCCCCCAAATATCAACAACTATAAGATGAGCAATGCGAATTGTTTATGAGGGAAAAAACAGGATTCTAATTATTTAAGAAATGAAATCAAAGCTTATATTTGTGTTCATGTTCACTATTTGTAAATTGCTAAGAGAAAGGTTCCCCCACCCAAAAAAATAATAAAAGTTGCTTTAATCTTTATTTAAGGATGCAAAATAGTGCCATGATTGCAGCTTTGGACTCCAAGAAAGTAGTAGTGATCTTGTGAGCTTCAGCAAATTACTTTCCTTATTTATTTCATTATCTGTAAAATGAAGAGAATCATGGTTCCCATCTCTTAGAGTGATTATAGGAATTAAGTGAAATAACACTTGCAGTAACATTTGGATGATTAGTAAATATTGGGAAAGGTTGCTTGTTTTTATTACATAGCTTCATATGCTGGAGGGTTTCTACTTCAAATACCTAAAATACGATATTTGAGAATTTTGCAATATTATAAATAAAAGAAATTCCTTCAAGCATTAATTATCTTTACTGAAATTAAGAAATCATTAGAATTCCGATTAAAACATTACTGACAAACACTTTAGAACAGAGACTGCAATATGGCAGCCATGTATTTAATCTAATCAGCCAATGATTTCTATTCATCCCACAATGTTCTAAAATTTTTAAACTGACATTTAAAGTTAGGAGCTTTTACATTAAAAAATGCAGGTTTCTGGTATCTCTTAAAGGAGTTTGTATTAGTAAGGATTTTCCAGAGAAATAGAATCAATATGAGATCTATCTATAATCTCTATCTATCTATCCAAATCTCTCTTCTGCCCTTCTGTTCTATTCAGGGCCTCAACGGATTGCTGAGGCCCACCCACACTGGGAGGACAGTCTGCTTTACTCAGTGTACAGATTGAAATGTCGGTCTCATCCAGAAACACCCTCACACACACCCAGAAATGTTGAGCCTAATATCTGGGCACCCCGTGATCTAGTCAAGTTGACACATGAAATCAACCAAAACAGAGCTAAGCCCTGGGAACTCGGGGCCCACATCCCCACGTGGGAACAGCCTTGCTTGGGACATTGGCCTCTGTTCCACGCGGCCCTGTCACCCCTCCTCTCCCACCTCGAGCCCTAGCTGGCTTCACTAACTTTGCCTTAGCCTTACCCGTCTGCCCCATGGACATTTGAGTTCATGACCCCTGACTCTACAATCATTAAATATGCTCTATTTTAAAATTGTCTTAATACGGCATAATAAAACATGTATCTGATCATAGTTTAGCATAATCAGCCCGAGTACATTTCAAATAAATAATTAGCTTCACCTGTATATTGGTTTAAGCCCTTTGCAATCCACTAGGTGCATCACATTGGTCTTTTTTGGCTTTGGAAATCCTGGCCTATGAGCTTCTCAGTCCTTCCTGTTGTTCTGGGACACAGCAGAACCAGTTTGGTTTAGGTTTGGGTAACAGAGGGTGAGAAAGGGCTGAGGCCACCCTTTGACTGTTCGTTTGCTCCTGTCTTCTAGCTCTTGACACGTTTCTGGGCCCTGGACCCCCCTCTTTAGCAGCACAGTGTAATCTTGTACAGCACTGCAGAAAATTCTAGATGGGTTGGGTTCCTTTGGCCCCCTTGGAGGCTTACCGGCAAATTAATTATGCTTTCAGATCACAGTGGGGAGCCCGGTGATTCACCACCACTCATTCTTTCCCCACTTTTGCATTTTGCTATTTTTTTATAGCCCTCAGGTTCATAATACCTCCTCTGGCCACTTCTCTCCCTGACCTTCTGGTACTTGGCAGAGAGAAGGGCTCAGTAAAGACTTTGAATTAAAGAATGAAGGAACCAGGCAAGGATTCCCCTCTCAATGATGGTCTGGATGGGTCTACAAAGAATAAAATGAAAAATGCTGTTAAAAATGCTTTTTCCAAAAATGGGTAAATGCCCTAAATCTACTTGGGCTTTTGTACTCTTTTACCAAACCATGATTAAGGGCTTTCTCTCCTCTGGTTCTGGATTTCTTGTTTAGTCCTGGGAAGGAGGTGGTAGGGAGTGGGGGAGAGGGAGATGACTGAGACATAGGCCCTGTTCTGAAGGGGTCCACTGTCTGAGGAGGTGAGTATATGAGGTGAGTATTAGAGATGCATGTAAGAGGTGAGTATACGGGAGGCGAGTGTTAGAGATGCGTGCAGAAGGAGAGTATAGAAAGTGAGTAAAGGAGATGAGTATATGGGAGATGAGGAGGTAAGTATAGGAGGTGAGTATAGCAGGTGAGGAAGTGAGTATGGGAGGTGAGTGTATGGGAGGTGAGTATTAGAGGTGAGCATATGGGAGTTGAATATAGGAGGTGAGCATATGGGAGGTGAATATAGGAGGTGAGTATATGGGAGGCGAGTGTATGGAAGGTGAGTATATGGGAGGTGAGGACGTAAGCATAGGAGGTGAGTATAGCAGGTGAGGAGGTGAGTATATGGGAGGTGAGTGTTAGAGATGCACGTAGAAGGAGAGTATGGGAAGTGAGTAAAGGAGATGAGTATATGGGAGATGAGGAGGTAAGTATAGGAGGTGAGTATAGCAGTTGAGGAAGTGAGTATGGGAGGTGAGTGTATGGGAGGTGAGTATTAGAGGTGAGCATATGGGAGGTGAATATGGGAGGTGAGTATACGGGAGGTGAGTGTATGGAAGGTGAGTATATGGGAGGTGAGTATAGCAGGTGAGGTGAGTATACACGGATAATACTCAGGTAAGGTTGCTACTGAGGACTGTCAGCACGGGGGGTATTGCTCACTCTCCCGGGGGCCACTGGGAGGCGTGGAAACACAGTGGGGGATGAGCTGCACTGGAGGGGTGGACACCAGCTTGCAGGGGACACTGGTTTGTGCCTCTCTCATCTATCTGGGCAAGAGGAACATGACACGCAAAAGAAAGTGAACAGACAGCTCTGGGAGAAAAGTGAGAGTGAGGCTGTGGTCATTCTCCTAAAGCTGTGGTTTTCAAAAGAATGGAGTGAAATCAACATGAGGGAGAACAGTCCAAACAAGGCTTCTTTTCATTTTTAAGTTTCTGATGAGTGAGACAGAACAAGGGGATTGTCTTTGTTTACATTTTGAGGCTCAGAAAAACACTAACGGATCAGAAGAGAGGAAGTGCTGGGGGTGACGGTGGGCAGAGAAGAGAGCTCTCTCTACTCCTGTCCTCTGCGTGTTGGGATCAGGCCCGGAAACCCTTGGGGGATTGTCTCATGGAACAGCCACCCTCCGCCAGTCTGTCCTCTGGGCCGGTAGAGAGCGGCATTGTGCCTTTACCTTCATTCCAGGGAGACTAAGCCTTCAGCATCATGGCTCCAAGGGCATCTTCCCAGGAAACGCTGGACCCCTCACCATCACGATTTCCCCTGCAAGCTTGTGCTGAAGCTTCTGGATTGTGAGGGGTCCTTGGGGTGGGGGGCAGGGGTGGTCTGCAGCGTCAGTGCCCTGTGCAGTGGACCTGGCTCCAGATTCCCTGATGGGGAAGGGGGGCGGCCCTCCAGTGGCTCCGCTGCTGGGACCCGAGTAAACCAGGGCTTTGCCTGGCTGTGCTCTTGAGAAGCACTTGGCTGTGCCAGAGGGTCTATGCAGCGCTCGGGACGGTCAAAACCTCGCATCCCCCTGGTGTTTCGATTGGGCATGAAATCCTGTGCAAAACTCCATGAAACATTGGTCCCGATCATGGCCCGTCAGTCGTGGGCATCTTGGCAGAGCTGCCCAGGACCACGGCCAAGATGCTGAGCGTGGTCCACGTGCTCTGAAAATCCCAACCTTTAAAATCCATTCTGAAGATGTGATTTAATTAAATGCTATGTGCTTGAAACTGGTTCAAATTAGTTTAGCCTTTTCTGAAGGCTGTTTCCCACGTGAGCACATGTATTAACGATGCAGCGTGTATGGAGTGTTAGCCTTCTAGGATAAAATACTTTTATGCTATTCAGAGTTTAAAAAATAAAATAAAATGACGGCCCTTAAATTGGTAAACCAATTCCAGCCACCATAAAGTCTTAAAAAGCCAGACATCTTCTAAAAGTCTTTTACGGGCACATATGGTGAAACTGCTTCAAATGTTACTGTTTGTGCATAAAATGTAAATTAGTGCTTTTGTGTTCACCTGTAAGTTTTTCTGTAAAGCCAGTGATTGCATTTGAAACCTACAATTCTCAACAAAAAGAAAAGTTCAGTGCTGATTGCTGGATATTTGGACCTCCCAGGGCAAACATTAACTCGAAGAGAGGCCTCTGGAATGTAATGAGGGAACAATACTGGGATGGGAGCCAAGTGCAGCAACCCTGGCGCCGGGAACCGAGGGATTTGCCTCCTGGTAATAGGAGCTGAGCGGCCCCGCACTTCTGTTAGACTGGAAATGACATACTGTGATCCTTGACTTCGCCAAAGGGATTTTAAATGGAGGGAAGAGCTGGCAAGACAAAATCGCCTGCACTTTTCACAGTGTTTTCTAAAACGAGCAGAGGAAATCAGGAGAAAAGACTGAAGTCTATTACATTTGATCCAGTTAAGTCAAGAGTGGAAGCTTTTTAACTGCGGTTATTTTTTTTTTTTTTGTACTTTCTCATCATGTCCCACCACCCAGAAAGCACAGACGTAAAGCAGAAACTTGAAACTGCTTTCATTCAAGCAGAAGGGCACCCCAACATTGCATTATTGACAGGAGGTCTGAAACACTGACAGCTGCAGAAATTGTACAGTTGAAGTTCAATTCCCTGGGGTGGGAACAATATACTGATGGTATTAATTCTGTTTGGAATTGTTAAAATAAGAAAACGTTATGGGGCTGAGGGAGGGACCTGCCTTTTCTTCCCGCGAACAAAGAAAGATCTCGCGTCTTCCCTGGTGTCCTTGGAATGTCATTTCCAACCTTTTGAAACTGTATCTGATTATCCATGTGGCAATTAATCATAATTAAGCAGGCCTGAGGTTTGGAAAGGTACAGAGAAGGTGGCTCGGAGCTGGCTTTAGTCCTGAGACGCCCCCATCCCTGTTTTGGGCGGCAGAACCTCTTCTTTGGAGCCGTGAGAAAGTGAGGCAAGGGGGAGGGAGGTGAGGTCAGGGGGAGGGCGGGTGGAGACCCTTCTCGGGGGCGGGGTGAGGATCCTCGGGCTTCCTCTTGTATCTTTCCCTTTCTTTGGCAAAGGCAGCTCCTCACCAAGGTCCAACACGTTGGAAGCCAGGTAACAAATTACCTTTCTAATGCCAAGCGATTTGGATCCATTTTTACAAACCAGATTTTTTCAATTTATTGCAGGAAAACATTCAATCATTAGATGCTGGCATTGGGTCTGGGGCACACGGAATTCTCCTCTACCCGCTGCACCCCCCAAAGAGCATTTTAAAAGCTTAGCAAGCCCAGAATGCTGTCTTATTAAAAATTTTTATATATTTATAATTAAAATACGGGGCTGGCACTCAAATCGTTTTAACAGATGTAATCGGACACGCAAGGCTTTTGAGCCCAGGTCAGGAAAGAGACAATGGCTGCTTTAACTCCGGAGTTGAGCTCGGGTTTCTGTTTGCACATGGGCCCAATTTGTACCATTTATGATTAGGTTTAAGTAAGTTGATGTGCTATTTATTTAGGAGAATTGCCATTTCAGAATATTACCATATTCCCTCTACACCGCAGGGCAGTTGCCGTCCTGCCTGCGATCACGTTATTCCAGCCCAGAGCCTGGCCCCCGCTGGCCACTGACAGCCGCCGCAGAGGGACCCGGCTCGCCTGGTGACCCATCAGGGTCTCTAGGCAGGTTGTTTGTGTGTCGTGTTTGCAGAGAGAGAACTACAAAGTGAATTCTACACCCTGAGACTTTGTGTGTCACTGGACCGGCACAAAAGGGGTTGAAGTCATTCTGAAATTCAAGTCCCTCCAAGACTACCCCGTCCATCAACTGTCCCTGATACACATGGTAGACAGAGCACTAGCACAGGGACCCTGCCTTCCAGGGTCCCCAGGGGCGCTAACCCCACCCCGGATGGGAAGAAAGAGACTGCGGAACTGGGTGAGGGGATGGCAATCTTTCCTTTCTCCTTGACACCATTTTCAACTCAGAAGCTTTATAATATCAGTTGCTATGAACCAAGACGGCCCATTTCCCACTCTGCGTGCACTCTGTTGAGAAGTGAATGCCTTACATCAAATTCACTTCTAAAGGCAACAAGCCAAAGGCTCTGTTCCTTGGTGGCCCGATAGTCACCTTGTAGGTGACTTGGTGGCCCGATAGTCACCTTGTAGGTGACTGTTCCCTTACCTGTGCCCTCAGTTGGCTGCCAGACATGTTCCAGCCCCACCTCGTCTCTTTCCTGAAGCCGAGGGCTCAGCCGCTCTGGTCGACCCCGTGAATGTGGAAGCCCTTCCTGTCTCTGTGCCTTTGCTCCTGCTGTCCCCAAGCTCTCCTTCCCCTCCTTAGACCCACCCCCAAATTCATACCTGCCCCCTCCAAAGGGTTCCTTTGCACACCCCTTCCCCCAAATTTAGAAGCAATCTTTCCCTTCCTTGAGTCTCCAAAATCCTCATCTGACCTTGACCTACGTGGGGCGGCTGATCTCAGCCCGCCTTTCCGTGTGGATGCCGTGTGGGTGTTTCACGTGGACGTTTCCACTCCTCTTTCCCTTCCTGCTGGGGTA
This sequence comes from Eschrichtius robustus, assembly GCF_028021215.1. Taxonomy (NCBI): domain Eukaryota; kingdom Metazoa; phylum Chordata; class Mammalia; order Artiodactyla; family Eschrichtiidae; genus Eschrichtius; species Eschrichtius robustus. The sequence goes on along the minus strand of NC_090830.1, from coordinate 135,941,099 downwards.
GGTGCCATTATTCCCAATTTAGACAGGCTCTTCGCATGATGATTTCATCAAGTGATTTTCTCAGGCAGCAAATGTGAGAGGTGGAAGCCCAAGAAAAGGGTGGGTCTGTGTCCCCAGATCGGAAACACTCGGCCCTTTCACACCAAGGTCACACCCAGGGTCACTCCCACTCTTCTCAACTATTGATACAAGGTGCTAAGGGGCCCTTATGGGTCCAGGTGGCGTTTGTGCTGTTGTCACTTTTGAACTAGGGCAGAGCACACCGTAGGTGCAGAGGTAGCCGTCTGTGGACAAGGCAGCAGGCTCCCACCTGGAATCATCTAGCCATGGGCTTCCTCTCCTTCACCCTGTCCGGCTTCAGAGCTGACTCCGAGGTGTTCAACTTCCCAGGCTCCTTCCCCACGTACGGCAAACTCCACTCTCCGGCTGATTACCCTTCATCACTTGCTGGGTCGGGCACCTCCTGGAGAGGCAGCGGGGGTTGCCAGGGAACGTGGGTGCCAGGGTTCGTGACTTTAAATACCTGCTTTTCACTTTGAGGAAAGCTCTGGTCCCCAGACCCCTCTCTTGTTCCCCTTCATGGATGGTTTAACACGTGATCAGCAGCTGGAAATCGCATAAAGATAAATTAATAACCATGATTCAGATGCCTTCCAAAAGAAACAGTTATGGTAGGAAAAAAAGAAAACAGAAGTATGACTCATTCTCTCTGGCTCTTATACTTCCCACTTTCCTGAAGATAATTACTCTGTTGTTTGCCTTTTAAGTCTTAAAAACAGATAAGATAAACATTTTGGGGGAGAGGGGGAACATTACATTTTTAAAAGGGGGTTGTGGGCTCTAGTTTATTGCCACAGGGATCTGGAATCCCCATTTCATTTCCGGGAATGGATTGCTTCAAAAAACTATTATGCCAATGGTTGTTCTGGTGACTCCTTTCCCTCTTACAGGTTTGGAATGTTCCAGGCTGGGAGGACGCACGAGCACAAAGCACCGGAAACCCAAAGTCGTCTCTGTCCCTGGCACCTTGAGGAAAAAGTCAGGTGAAGCTAAAGAGGGGCAATGAATTAAAAGCCAGGAGTAAATGCATCCCCCGCTAAGGTGCTTCTGTCATGGGATCATACACCACATGTAACCTGTAAGCCAGGCAACGCATTTGCCCCAAAGTGCCCTTCTCCATCTGGAAGGAAATGAGGGTTCTCCCATTTATCCCGATGCAGGCTCTGAGCTATTGTCCGTATGTTTAGCAGCAGGTAAGCCCCCAGTCTAGACCCAGACCTCATCCAGAACTCCATCAGTGAACTATGCCTCCCACCATCTGCCTTCCTTCCCTGTCTCCATGTGGGCAGCACATTGGAACGTTTGTCTGGAAGTTGTCCTTGAATAATCCCAAAGAGCCTCAGTGGTTGCCACCGCTGGGCTGCGGCTCCTCCTTTGCAAGCCTGCTCGGTGGTTTAGAAGAGGCCAGTTCCTCGTAGGAGACGGGGTATGGACACTCTCCCCTCACCACTGCCGAACCCTCCTGTACTGGTCACTGTGGTGGCTTCTTTGTAGGACAGAAGTGAGACCTGGCAAAGCTGTAAAGACAGCATGCTCTCATCAGCTCTCAAAGTTACTCTCTGAGCTCATTTATTTAGCAGAAGCTCATGGGGATGGGCTCTGTGCAGGGCCCTACCTGAAGCACAGCAAGTATTTGGGGACTAAAGGCTAACCAGCAACTTCCTGCAATAGGAGAAGCCAACATCATTCATCAAATGCTGTTCCATGGGCTTCCCGTAGACAGTCCTTTAATCCCCACAGCCACCAAGGAGGCTGAGGGCTGTGTTACCCATGATTCCCTAATGAGGAAACTGAGGCACCGAGGGGTTGACCAGATGTCTCAGGGTGTACCCTGACAGTGTCTTCCACAGTTCATGGCTTCACGCGTGAATACAGCTCTGTTCATCCCTGTGGTGACTTTTATGAGTTTTTGTCTGTATGTTTTGCTACATCAGCTGGAAATTTTTAGATTATCTGCATACAATTTAAACAAATTATATCTACTACTATTGCTCAAAATAAATTAATTACTGGTGGGATTAGAATTAATAGAACTGACTGGGGTGGTTAGAGCTGATTCAAAGGCAAAGTTGACACTATTTGGGTTCTAATCCCTCTCTTTCTTTTTACTTCTTCTAATTCCCTCCCTCCGATTTAAGCTTTAAATTCCAGCTCCCATTTTCTTTTCCTCCCCGGTCCGGGAACAGCAAGAGAGGACAATGGCTGACGGAGGAAAGGCAAGGTGGAATGGGTCCCAGATGCCCTTTCTGCCCTCGAGGAAAACTCACCTGGTAAAACCCATGAGTCTCCCTGGGCAGTGATGGCCCCATGTGACCCAGACATCAAACAAGCCATCGAGATTCCTAGAGTGCGTGTGGCAGGTGGAGGGGCTGACGGGAGAAAGGGAACGTGAGGCCCCCTGAAATGGCAGACACAGTAGGCTGTGAAAAGGTGAACAATGAAATCGGGGCCAACCACCCTGTCTGTGTGCAGATGAGTTTCCTAAGGCATCTGAGCATGTTTGCAACGGGCTGGGTTTCCTGCTGTGTACCTTCTCTTGCCTTTGGCCCCTGGCTCTGACCTGTTCTCTGGGCCTCTCCTGTCTCGGTTACTGGTGCACGTGTCTGGGGGTGCAGAGCAGGAGGGCTGGTGTAGACCAGCCCCAGGCTGCACACACAACACCTGTGTACAAGGCAACACCCCGTGGCCAGAGCACGCCTTTCTGTCCCTTCCCTTTACCTACTGCATTTGAAAAAACTCAACTTTGGGACTTCCTCCTCCTGTCTGATTTGACACTTCACTGCTTGAGAGAAATTCTGAACATTTAGCTTTTGTAGATTTTGCATCAGAGCATCAGAAACCTAATATTTGGATCTCCTCTCCTCCCCTGTAGACTTTCTTGTGTGGACCAACAGGAACCTTATGCAGATCTAAACAGAAATCCAGTTTCCTAGATTTTTGAGTTCATTAAACTTTGGACAAAAATAGCTTTTTGTCTCTGAGAGTTTAAAAAAAAAAAGAAAACAATCTTCACTGACCCATAAAAAAGGCTCAAAAAACTTTGGAAAATTCAAAGAAGTACTAAAATCACTATTTTGATGCAATCATTACTCAGAGCTCAGAAACCTAAGGATGACATTTTCCACATTTATTATAATGGATGGGAAAGTTTTTGGCAGATGTGTTTTTTCAGGAAACAATTTTTTAAAGAAATCCTGATATGGTTCTAAGTGCGGGTGCACACGCTCCTACATGTTCTGGATCTGTCGCTTATCCATAAAACATGGTGTTGTTCTCCGTTTTCTCCCCCCTAAAAGATGTGAAACTCATTGCCATTTGGAAAGCTCCAGATGATGCACAGGTGCACCTTCATTGTTAATGCTTTGCGCCCTTATAACAATCGCTAGGGCCTTGTCTTTCCAAGTAGTTTATGTTTCAAGTAAAACGTGGGGTGGGCTGGCTGAGTCTTAAGGGATGGGGAGGAGTTCCAGAACTGTTCACGCCTTAGCAATAATCCTGCAATATATTAGGAAGAAAGTACAAAAACATATGCTGGGGAGGGAGGCAGGGCTCCTTGGCCGGCTCATTCATCACATTTCCAGCCCACACCCCAGGGGACGCTCAGCCATTGGGTCTTCTCCAAGGCCTCAGCACAACGAAGACATTTTCCCACACTGTTTTGCCTTCTTTCCTCTGGAGTGTAAAGTCAGCACAGGAAAATTCCCTATTTTTGTCTTTCTGGACCAGATGGCAGGGAGAGGAAATTGACCTGATCTGGATGGATTTGGGGTTCATTTGTTTTTAAACAATCAGTTAACACAAGGGAAGAAAAATTTTCCAAAATCACAGAACATGCATATTTTGCTTCGGGGGAGTTTAAACATTAGGAATTAAATTCCACCTGGGACAGATAGGAGCAAGTTTCAACGCAGAGGTTGGGGCTAGGAGACATACCAACATTTCAAGGAAAGCAAGATATTCCCAGATTTAGTGCACGTTGCAAGGCCACCAAGCACTGGTGATTATTTTGGACGACATGTTCAATGCACTGTCACTCGGGTCTGTGAGGGATAAGCTCTTTTCAGCCAGTCTTTGGGATGATGTACTGAGACATGATATTTATGCAAATAACAACAACACCCTTTTCCTCTTCATTAATTGAAGGTTTTGAAATGAATCACTCTTATGGGGAGAACGTGGCAACAATTCCAGAGAAACATAAAATCACATTTTACATTCACTCTTTGACTAAATGAAAATTCTTTGGGGAGTGGAAGTGGAAGTGTCATGTGCATAGAACATAATTTGGAAGTGAAGACACTAATTTCCTCAGCTGATAACTGAAGCAACCAAGGTCACATCGTCATCCTGGAGCAGATGGGCCTCGGACTCCTCGCCTCTCCAAAGTACGGTGTGACCTCCCAGACCAACTTACTTGGGAGACCTTTGTCTCCTCATCTGAAGCTCTGGGGATTTTATTAGGTTCACATTTACCTAAAAGACACTTGAACGTGTGAAGACCAATCGTTAAAGTCCTATTGTGCCAACTCCGAACACTGTTATAAATGCTGACAATGAAAGAATAATGTGACTCGTACCTTCTCTTCTGTATCCATACTTCCCACAGATTTTTAGTTTTAAAAATAAAGAAGTCTTGGAGAAAGGAATTATGAGAGCAGCAAATCCATTTAAGTATACAACAAAGTCCTTTATTTAAATTCATTCCTTGCTTGACTGAATGTAATTGTCAAGTAGTCTTTTTGTTCAATTTTGACTTGTTTTGTTTTCAAAAGGAGCCATGGAAGCTGGGTTCCACATGTTCTTACACCCTTGAAAATGCCCACCTTGGACAGCATTGAATAGGAACATCATGGATGTCATTCTCTCTGCTCTGGCAGTGAGTATTGAAAAAAAGAAGTAATGTGAAATCCAGTTTCTCCCTGGATGCTGTCCTAACAATGACTCTTTGGGCTTCAAGCAAAATAACTCAAAATATGTCAAACAGAAAAGGCTGACTGAATCAGTGATTCTAATTATGCCTGGATCCAGACACTCAGTAATATCATGAGTCTATACTCTTAGTTTTAATTTTTAAAAATTTTTAAAATGTCTTTTGGCCATGCCACTTGGCATGTGGGATCTTAGTTCCCTGACCAGGGATCGAAACTGTGCCCCCTACACTGGAAGCACAGGGTCTTATCCACTGGACCACCAGCGAAGTCCCAAACCTATACTCTTTTCTAAAGAGTTTTTACTTTCACCTGTGTTGGCTTCGTGCTCAGCCTGGCTTCCCCCATGTGGTGGCAACAAGGACCAGCAGCGGCTCAGCAACTGTCCCAGAAAAAGAACCTAATTCCAGCAAAAGGCCTGGTGCTGAGGCTCTTGTCCAGTGTGGCCCGTGTCTGCTCGTTCACACATCAACAGGTGGAGGGTGTAACCGGCCAGGCTTGAGGCATACACCCTTCCAGAATCTGCTGGGATGTGTGAATTGAGTGTGAGAGGGGGTGTTACCGGAAGTTTGTAACCTGGAGCTTTGCAGGATTTTTTTCTTTGTCATTTACGTTATTGAAGATCTAGATTTTTAATTTCCTATCTATTAATCTTTTTTGTTTGTTTTTGGTAATTATTTATAGGGATGAGTAAAGTAAAAATGTTTTCACTCTTCAGTCTTTACCCGAAGCTTTCAGTACCTATGTATTGAGGAACTGCTTAGTGATTCACATCAGTATGCTAGGCAGTGTTCACCAGGATGGCCCTGTGAGGCTGTTAATCAGTGATGGAGACACTAGCACAGGGCTGATGGCTGTGGCAGAGCCACCAGGATATCCTCTGAAATGGCCTAAGAAGCTGGTGTTTGGGCTGAGTATTTTGAGGACATACCAGGGAAATTGGAGTAGCTGTTCATTAGTATATAACAAAAGAGCATCACAATCTTTCATCTGTTTTGGAGGAATGTTGTATTGCCAGGTTATGCCTTGGCTAACAGTTATTTTAGAGTAAATCCTGCAATGCTCATTCATCAAATGGGCCCTGGTGGACATACCACACAGCCTGAAAAGTGGAACCTACAAAGGCCAGGAGTCAACTTTAAGGGAGGGTGTCATCATATTTAAACATAGTTTATGGACTTATGATATTCAAATTTAAAGGGATTTGAAGTTTTATTTATGCTCGCATTGAATGACATATGCTTGAGCAAAAAATGAAACCCATAGCAAAACAATACACATTGCCTAACCCCGTTATTTGTTAAAACAAACCAACTTTTTCTCTATTTCTCTTTTTCTTTCTCATTCTTTTTCTTTCTCATAATGATGCTAAAAATATAACAAAAATTAATATCATTTCTGCTTTCAAAAACTACTAAAACAGATTATATGGATGCTTCCTTAACATGTTAAAATCATAAAAATATGTAAGTATCAGGCTGAATGGTAAAATAATCATAACACAACAATGCCTAACAATTTTTTAATCGAAGTAAAATTCACAGTTGAATGCACAGTTCTTAAGTGTACAACCTGATAATTTTGGATAAGTGTGTATACCTGTGTAACCAAAACCTCCATCTGGATATAGAACTTCTCCATTACTTCACAAGATTTCTCTTGCCTCCTTATAGCTAATTCCCACTTCCATAGACAACTATTGATTTGTCTGTCTGTTCCTGAACTTCACGTCAATGCAATCACTCAGTATGCACTCTTTAATATTTAGCATGTGCCACTCGTAATGTTTTTAAAATTCATCCATGTTGCTATTTGCATCATTTTTATTTTTAATGCTTAGTAGTACTAGTAGTAGTGTGAATATACTATAATTGTGTTGTTCTCTGTTGATAGACATTTGACTTGTTTCCAGTTTGGGGCTATTATAAATACAGTTGCTATTTACATGCACATGGAGGTCCTTTTGTGGTCACAAACAGGCAGACCTCAGAGATATTGCAGGTTCAGTTCCAGATCACTGCAATAAAGTGAATATTGTAATAAAACAAGTCACACAGATTTTTGGTTTCCCAGTGCGTAAACATTATGTTTACACTATACTGTAGTCTATTAATCATGCAATAACATTATGTCTAATAAAACAATGTACATATTTGAATTAAAAATCCTTTATTGCTAAAAAATGCTAAGCATCATCTGAGTCTTCAGTGAGTCATAATCTTTTTGCTGGTGGAGGGTCTTCCCTCGATGTTGATGGCTGCTCACTGGTCAGGGTGGTGGTCGCTGAAGTTCGGGGAGGCAGCTGCAATTTCTTCAAACAAGGCAACAATGAAGTTTGTGGTTTGTAAAAAACACAATATACCTCCTGTTAAATCCACTTTAATCATGTGCCCTTTAAAAGAATGTGTGCCATTTTATTGTTGAATTTTATGAGTTTTTTATATATTCTGGCTATAAGGACTTTGACAGACACATGTATTGTTAATATTTTTTTCCCCAGTATCCAACTTGCCTTTTCATTCTTGGTAGAGTCACTTGATGAGCAGAAATCATTAACGTTGATGATATTAAATTTATGATTGTTTTTCCTTTTGCTTAGTGCTTTTTACGTTCTCTCTATTAAATCTTGGCCTGTCTCAAGGTTGCAAAGATATTCTCATAACTTCTTCCAGAGATTCTAGTTTCAGCTTTTCTGTTTAGGGCTCATTTCAAACACTCCATCTCAAATTAACTTCTTTTGGTGTATGAGGCAGAATTAAGGTTTAGTTTCCCCCCTTATGTTTATCTAATCGTTCTAAAATTACTAGATGAAAAGACCATACTTTCCCCATTGCGCCACATTAGGCCTTCCTCAGAAGTCCTATGACTATGTGGGCTCCTTCTGGACCTTATTCTGCTCAGTTGATCTATTTCTCTACCCAAATGTCAAACCCACAGTGTCTTGGTAATTGCAGCTTATAGCAAGTCTTAAAATCAAGTAGTGAAAATTCTCCAAAGCGATTTGTCTTTAAGATTCTTTTAGTGATCCTAGGTTCTTTAGATTACCATACAAAGTTTAGAATCAGCTTGTTAATATTCACAAAAATGTTTGCCGGGATTTTATTGGGATTGCACTGAAACTATGGTTCAACGGGAAGGAGAATTGACGTCTTGATTATATTGAGTTTTCCAGTCCATGAACTTTATCTCTCCATTTATTTAGTCTTTAATTTCTCTCAGAAATTGTTTTTACAGTTTTCAGTACAGAGGTTTAGCATGGCCTCTATTATATTTATTCTTAAATATTTTATGTTTTCTGATGCTATTGTAGATGGTGCTTTTTTAAAAAAATTGTGTTTTTCATTTGCATGTGACTAATATATATATAATTACAGTTGAATTTCTTGTATTGACCTTATGCTGTGATCTTGTTCAATCGGTCCAGCAGGATTTTTGTAGCCTCCTTAGGATTTTCTATGTACATGATCATGTTAACTGCAAATAAAAACAGCTTTACTCTTACCCAAGCTTTAGGGATTTTTCTTTTTCCTGCTTTATTGCTCCATTGAATTGAAGTGCTAAGAACAGATACTGTTGCTTATACCAATCCTACAGGAAGACATTCAACTTTTACCATTAAGTGTAATAATACATGAAGGTGGTTGTTGTTGTTTTGTAGATGCCCTTCATCACAATGAACATATTTTCTTTAATTCATAGTTCGACGTAGTGATTTTGTATTATCATGAGTTGATGTTGAATTTCAACGAATGCTTTTTTCTGTATCTATTGAAATGATCATTTTTTCCCCTTTATTTGTTAATGTGATGAATTATATTGATTGGTTTCAAATGGTAAATCAACCTTGCATTCTTGAGATAAATCTCACTTGCTTAGGACATATTATTGTATTATCCTCTCTATACATTGGTGAATTTTATTTCTTAATGTCTTATTAACTGTTTTTAATGTGTGTTTATGAAGAATGTTAGTCTTTAATTTACATTTTTTGTAATACCTTTTTCAATTTTTGGTATCAGAGATATACTGGCCTCAAAAAACGAGTTGGGGAGTGGTCCTTCCCACTTGATTTTCTGAGAGAGTATGTGTATGAATGGATTTATTTTTTTGTAAATTTTCTCTACTTTTTAAAAATTATTTCAATGATTTTATCTGCTGTTACTTTTATTTCTTTAAGTGGTTTGTGTTTTCTTTGCTCTTCATTTTCTAGCTTCTTAAGAAGGAAACTAATATTATTCATTTTAAACTTCTTTTTTGGGTACTACATGCATTTAGACTTACAAATTTTCCATTATGTACTGCTTTTTCTGAATCTCATATGTTTTGATATGTTTGTTTTCATTATAATTCAGTTGAAAACATTTTATTGTGATATTTTTTCTTTGAACAAAGTGTTATTGAGAAGTGTGTTTCAAAGTTTATAAATATTGGATTTTTAAAAAATAAATGTCTTATAGTTATAGATTTCAAAATTAGATTCCATTTTAACCAGAGAATATACACTATAAGATTTTGAAACTTCTTGGAATTTACTGGGGTTTTATTTTTATGGCCCTGCATATGGTTCCTCTTGGTGAACATTTCATGGGCACTAAAAAATAATGTCTATTCTATGGCTTTGAATGTAGCATTCTATAGATGTCAATTAGGTCAAGACAGTTGATAGAGTTGTCCAGAATTTCTGTTTACTTAATTTGTTATCTAGTGATTATTTCAATTCCTGAGAGAGAAGTGTTAAAATCTCTAACTATGATTGTGCTGTATTTATTTATCCCTTTAATTCTATCAGTTTTTGCCTTATTTGTTTTGAAGCTCTGTTCTTATGTGCACTCACAATTTTTATTGTTATGTCTTCTTCAGAAAAGGACTTTTTATCATTACAAAATGATTCTTGTTATCTCTTGTTATCTCTCTTGCTACATTTGTTCTGTATTCTACGTTTTGTTATTAATATAGTCACACAAGCTTTCTTAAGCATACACTATGGAGGTTATATATTTTTCTATCCTTTTATTTTCAATCTATTATTTCCTTATATTTAGAGTGTAATTCTTGTAGACATCACATAGTTAGGTTTTGCTTTTTTATGCAACCTGACAATCTCTGCCTTTTGATCAGGGTGTTTTGTCCATTTATATTTAATGAAATTGTCATCATTTTCTTATTTATTTACTCCTTGTACCATCATTTTTTAAAATTCCTTCTTTCCCTTTATTATCTTCTTTAGAGTTAGTCAAATTTTTAAAATTCAATTTTTTATATTGTCTTTTTAACTAAACCTCTTGGTGGTGGTGGTGATGGTTCTCTTCTTCTTTGGGGTTTTTGTATTTAGTGATTACTGTAGAGATTAAATTGTGCATTTTAACCTATCATTGTCTATTTGAGATTAATATTATACCACTTCAGGTAAAATATAAGAAGCTTCAAGTATTATTCTATTTAAATTCACTGTCCTACGTACAATTGTTTTAATACATTTTGCTATTGCATATGTTAAAAATCACACAATATAATGTTTAGTAGTTCACTATGAAGAAATTAAGAAAAGAAGAATAGTTTTTAATATTTATCCATGTATGAATTTGACAATTCATAGTGCTCTTTATTCCTTCCTGTATTTCCAAGTTTTGTTCTGATGTTATTATCATTCGTAAAGAACTTTATCATTTTTTATAGTGCAAGTATGCTTCCTTAGCTTTCATTTCTCTGAAAAATGTTTTCTTTTTATCCTCGTTTCAAAGGATACATTCAATGAATGTAAATTACAGGATTGACAGTTTTAATTTTTCAGTATTTTAAGGTTTCATTACTTTATCCATTGGCCTATGTTTTGTTTGTTTGTTTGTTTGTTTGTTTCCTGATTAGAAGTCAGGAGTAATTAGTTCTATTCTGTGTGTATTTAATGTATTGCTTTTATCTGACTGCTTTCAAAATATTTCTTTTTATCTTTGGATTACAACAGTTTTACTCTGATGTGCCTAGGTGTGGTTTTATTTTTATTTATCCCAATAACAGACTGCTGTGCTTCTTAAATCTGTAGGTTGATGCCTTTCGTGAAACTTGAAAATATTTCAGCCTTTATTTCCCCAAGTTTCTTTCTTGACCTATTTTGTCTCTTCTCTCCTTCTGGGCATCCAATTGTATATTTATTCAATTGCTTGTAATTCTCCCTCAGGTTACTGAGGCTCTGTTTATATATACTATTTAAAAAAAAAATCTTTCTTCTCTGTGTTTTTCAGTTGGTCAAATTTCTATTAGTCTGTTTCCAGTTTGTGAATTCTTTCTTCTTCATTGTCTAAACTGCTTGTAGGCTTATCTGAATGAATTTTTTGTTTCAGATATTCTACTCTTCTCTTTTAGAATATACCTTTGGTCTATTTATTTATAGTTTTGACTTCTCTCCTGTTCACTCTTAATGTATCTCTTTGCCTTTAAATTCTCCAACATACTTAAATTTCTATTGACCTCTTTTCATCTTGACTAGGGGTCACATTTTTCCTGCTTTTTCTCATAATTTTTGATTCTATGTTGAACATTGTATATGACATAGTATAAGAAGTATTATTATGTTTCCTTTGTGGTTGTTGAGTCTTGTTCTGGCAGGTGTTTCAATTATTGGCAGATCCCATTGGTCCTGTCAACTTACCTTCAGTCTTTATTAAGGTGACTGACTATATTTTGGTTTTGGTCTTAGTTCTAGTATATGACTTCCTCTCTCTTTCTCTCTCTCTCGATCTATATCTGTAGATCGAGAGAGAATAGAGATATAAAAATATTTTTTTCAATTGAAAAATTTATGTTTACTATTTCACCAATTATTAAAATCTATATAAATCTATATAAAATCTATATAAAAATATATAAATCTATAATTTATATATTTATACATAATTTAAAATCTATATAAATCTATATCTACATCTATATAAAAAAATTAGAATTCTGCTGAAAGATTCAGAATGGAAATGTGCCTTGTATTTAGAATGAATAGATACTTTGGCAATATAGATTAAATATAATCCCAGTAAAAAATTCTGACAGAATTTTTTACCTTGTCAAACTCTAAATTTCAAAAACATGTTGTTCTTCCATAAATAGAAAAATCTGAAAATAAATGAGGTAAAAAATGGAAAAATAAATGGAATAAATGGAATAAAAATAAATGGAAAATAAATGAGGTAAAAAAAAAAAAAATCTATCCAGATGTTATATGTATTATGAAGCTTTAGTAAGATAAAGGATTTGGCAGTTAGTATAAAAATAGATAAGAACAATAGAATAAAAATGAGTATAAAAATAGACTAATATATATATAAATTTTGTATATGATAAATGTAGCATTTAAAATCAGTGAGAAAGACATGAATTATATAAGAAATATTGTTGAACAAATAACTAACCATTTGACAAAAAAATCAATCTGGGCTCTCAGTTCATACCTTATATACCAATGTAAATTCCTTATGGATCCTACATTTAAGGTATAAAATCCAATTTAAGAAATACTAGAACAAAACATGTAAGAATTTTATTTATATAGCTTCTGTGTGGAAAATAACTTGGTTAGCAGGAAATAAAATCCACACACCACAATTAAAAAAAAAAAACTATATAAATTTACTGACTTGGCATCAAAAATTATCCAAAGTAAAAAGATAAATAACAAGTTGGGGGCAAAAATAATTTTACCATATAAATAATAAATGCAAATCTTCCTTTCTTGATATGTAAAGAGCTCTTACAGGACAATTAGGAAAAGTCATGATCTAATATACAATTGTGTAAAAGACTTGAATAAACATTTCATGGACAAAGAAATACAAGTGGATTTTAAACTTTGGGTAAAAAGCTTCACTATTTACGAAAATAAAAATTCAAATGAGACAACATTTTTATCTCTTAGATTGATAAAACATGTAAAAATCTTAATACATTGTGTTGATGAAGTTGAGTGAAAATATGCATTTTGTACACTTTTAATTGAGGTGTACATTTTGCTTCCTCTTTGGAGGCAATTTGACCTTTTGTCCCAGGAATTCTCCTTAGGTACCCATTAGAAAAAGATATACAAGAATGTTCATTTTAATTGTAGCAAAATGCTAGAAAAAAAAATTGTCAAATAATAGGTGACTCATTAAGTAATTTTTGTTATATCTATAAAATAGGGGGGATAAAAAGCATGATGTATAGGTATATGCACTGATCAGGAACCAAGTTATATTTTTAATTGAAAAAACAAGATACAGTAAAATATGCATAATATATTCCATTTGTGCAAATAAGCAAGATCTACACATGTACACACACAGAAATATGATTGTGTGTGTTTGAAGGACACACAAGAAACTAGTTATGATGGTGTCATCTGACTGTGGAGTTTCACGGTTGGGGAGGGAGGGAGACTTCCCTTCCTGGTTGTACTTTATTCTACAGTTTAATTTTTTTGTAATGCGTATAAATTACTTTTTATTAAATATTTTAAAGCATTATTTATGGGCCCTTTCCAAGTCTGACATTCTAGGAGGCTATGGTTATGAAATGGTAATGAGTCAGTGAGATTTGACAGAATCTGTAAGATTTCAGGTCAGCGAGTGTGTTGGGAGTTTAGAAAACTTGCCTAATGTGACTTATTCTGAGTCACTCAATTTGTAAAACAAGTTACTAATACTCATTTCACAGAATTTTTAGGAGTTCTAATCCATGGGCAACTGTGCCGTAAGTCACGTATTCCCATTTATGTGCCAGTTAGATTCATTGGTTCCGCCGTGACAGTGTAAACACTCTATAAAATATTTTGAAGTCTTAAATGTGATTGACAGTTTCCTTTTATAAGCTGATAAGATATCATTCACATAAGCCACATCTTGGTTTCCTCACTCTGCTGTGCTTTGGTTCTCTTCAGAAGGGGATGTTAATCTGAGCTGGACCCACCGGAATTATGAGATGTTATGAATCTCTTCATCCAGAGTATTTATTGGAGTCACTGATTAAAAGACATTAAGTGTAAAACATTGTTTGTTCACCCCAGGACACTGAATTCATCTTTGCTTTGGACAAGAGGGCATAGTCCATAACACCCGCGTCTCTTTCCAAGGTTTGTGACTCAACACCAAGGCATAGGGCACAATGGCTTTTTCTCCTGTCCCTGGATTTCCAGGGCAATCCCTCTGAGACTATAAGCTGTCCTCACGAACCCTATTTGTTTAGCCCATCACTGTTCAGTGATCAACTCAACATTGGCCAGCTGCATCCCAGCACACCTGTCTATGCCTGCTGAGTGCATGCTCTGCTGTGTGCCACGTACTGTGGGGCTCACGCAGACACCGGGTACCCAGCTCCCACCCTCAAGGGGTTTCTAGGCCACTAGGAGACAAGCATGAGATACAGTAACTTGGAGTTACAGCAGAGCTTGGAGATCAGGCCATCTCTGAAACCTAAGGAAGGAAAAGCCCAAGGTAGGGGACAGTTTGGAAAACACTGTGAGTTCATTGGATAACTCCCAGCTCCCTCTTGGGTGCCGACTCTGCCCTTCCACCTGGAACGCGCTCTTTCCAAGGTGAGAGGTGTTTGATCCTGGAGTCACGGAGCTCTTGAAGGAAAGGCTATGCTAAGGGTCTCGAGAGGCGGAGGTGGCCTGTGCAGAGCGAGACTGTCCGTGTGTCTCCATCCTCAAGACTGAAGGGGTACCCTTCCAACATCCCATCTGAACATCTGGGTGAAGATTCTGGAGAGCTGTCTCAGGCCTGCTGATGCAGAGGCTCTGGGCTTGGCCACAGGGAACTTGCATCTTAATCAGAACTAAGGGGATCCATAGACACCAGAGCCAAGGTCTAGAGGCCCCTGACCTCAGAGTCATTAGGACATGGTTCTGTGCTTCCTGGCGCCTCCCAGTGGTTATTTAGCTGCAGGAAAGCTCTTCCTTCAGGAGAGGAGTCCCAGGACAGAGACTGAGGTGTGTTCTAATTCTCCCTGTACGGGAAGAAGGAGGGCAATTTGGTAGCCGGAATCCCTCTGAGGACGAGTTCATGTTTGCTAAGTGGGAAAAGTGGTTTCTTATATTATCAGGAAGACTCAGGTAGAGGAAAGGGAGGCAAAGAAGGGAGGGATAGGAGGTGAGGCTGGACATTTATTCACTTTTCAAACACGGATTGGGCGCATGCTCTGTGCCAGGCAGTTTTGCATGTGTCCCAGAGCCGCGGCCTGAGGTCTGGGATAACAGAGCCCTGGTCTCCTCCTCTCAGGTCTGAGGGGACAGGAGGCCCAGAGCCAGCAGACAGGTCACCCTCTAGGTTCACAGGCAAGCTGAGAGCCCAGGTCCACCCTTATCTGCTTTTGTTTCCCCACCGTTGTTGCCTCTCTGAGCAGAGCTGGGACGTTGGAAGTCTGTGTCCCTCTTCACTTAGGATTCCTTCCAGGTCATTTGGAATTCATTCCCGGGACTCGCTCCAGATAGATTTCCATACCTCAGAGCGCTGGAAACGGGAAGAGTCTGCTGGAAATCTCACTGATGTTGCTGTTTTAACAGTTTTCTGCAAACTTTATGTGTCCTAAGTTTGCTAGGCCCCGGAGCTTCCTAAGTGTCTGATTCGAGGAGGGGTAAGTTTTACAGAGAAGATAAAGCGAAACAAAAGGGAACATGTTGTTTTTGCATTAAGCTGTGGACTTGCTCCCAGCTCTCTTGGAATGTGACATCTTTCAAGTAATCTGTTTGCAAATGGCCCTGAAGTGGCCCAGAACCGCAATGATGTTCTCAGCACACAGATGCGTGAATGAACACCGGCCAGTTGTTGGGTGCTGGTCGTAAAGGTGGCACCAGCTCCCACGAGGCTGCCCTGCAGAGAGGTGACAAACTGATATTCACTCCCTCCTTCCACTCCTGGCCAGGTACTTGGGGCTCGTTCTGGCTGTTTTTCCCAAGATGACTTCAACTTGGATGCTTCCAACTCAACTCAGCCAAGGTGTATCCAATTATCATCAAGGTCCCCACCACCATCGGGGAATATTTCCTGTGTGCCTCTTGCCAACTGTTGCCAGTTCTACTAATGGTCCTTGACTGGCTGTCATGTGCCAGGCCCAGTGCTAATCTCTGGGCAGATGGCCACACATAGCTTCCTGGCTCAAGGAGCCCATGCCGGAAGGGGCAGGGTAACAAGCAAACACAACATTGCAAAATAACACAAACTGAGGTATGAACAGGGTGTTACAGGGACAAAAAGGAGGTCACCTAGAGATGACCAAGGGCAGTGGCATCAAGGAAGGCTTCTCAGAGCAACCATGTCCTGAAGGATGAATCAGGATGAACTAGGCAAGGGAAAGCAGTGAATTCAGAAAATTCTCCAAAGTTACCTAAACTTGGGTCCAAGGTCAAAATCAGAAGTTGGGAAGGAATTCTTTTTGTAGTTCTGCCTTGGATCAGAATCAGGACGGGGGGCTGGCTGAGGCTTTGGGTTCCCTCCTACGTGGGCCAGTTGAGATCAAGGCATGTTCTTTCTCCTTGCAAGAATCCTCTTGGTTCTGGACCATCTCAGGAGACGCTCAAAGAACACTCTGCTGGCACCTCATTCCACTTGCCCATCAAGGGACCGCAGAAGCCAGGTCCAGGGAATCAGGCCAGAGCAATCTGGAGAGGACCGTGGATCCAGATCATAACCCTTGGCTTTGGTTTGGCATCACTACACAACTGGGGCCTCCCAGCCAGGAAAATGAACAGTTCCCTAACTTCCTCTACTATTTCGCCCATGCTTAAATATCCCTGGTCATTCCCAAAATGCCTTTTATGGTTTTCTCTTTCAGACAGAAACACATCAAGGATTACAAATGGCTTGTAATTATTATAACTTCTTAGTGTCTTTTAATCTAGAATATGTCCTGGGAGGTAGACCCCTGGAAATGTAGCCAGATCCCCCTGGGGACCGCCCCCGTGGAATAATGTTTGGACCAGCTTCAAAAGACTTGGGGCAAACTTCTCAACAGCTCTCGTCCACTCCTCTGCCCCTCCACCTACTCTTCTGGTTGGAGAATTCTTTTGACACTGATCTGCAGTCGGGACTCAAAATTAAATTCTTCTGCATTATTAAATTGAGTATTTGGCTTAATATTTTAAAATCTGAGACCAGATGAGACCCAAAAGCACTCCATCAGTGCCTCACGTTCCTGTTGAAATTAAAAGCTTGCTGGAAAAAGTGCCGCTGAAGATTGGCTGCAGAGCATTCCCTGGTGGCCCCCTGTCTGTTTATGGGTCTCTGAGCACTTCTTTCCAAGCTCATGCTCTAAGTTCCCTTGACCCTCCTGAGTATATTTACCAAAATGGAACTGCAAAGTGCCAAAATTGGAATCCATCCTTTTATTTTCTTCTTCTTGGTTCCCCTAACATGGTCTGACTCTAAGATTGTATCCCAGCCGCCTCAGCCGCCTCGAAAAGTCTGCATGTGATCAAACTGCAGCGAAGGCATTTGGACCCTTACTTTGTATTTCAGCAGCTCATTTGGCTTTCAACTCTGAAAAAGTGCAAATTTCCTGTTGGCTTGGAATTAGTTTCAATTTTGTTCTCTCCTTCTCCAAGACAAATCAAATGAGAACCTTCAGGATATCCTACACGTGGAAGCTTGAGCTCATAGATCAAATGCCTCATTTGCCTGTCCTGGTGATATTTTTGCTCCATGTAAAATTACAGCAGAACTTGGCAACCCAGCCCCTAGATAGAGTTCCTGGGAAATATGTCAATTTTATGTCTAATTTTTATTACTAGGAGCTGGGTGCTATATGGATTTAAGTGCAGCTCACAATCTCAGGTACTCCACTGGTCTATTTGCTTGGCAGATTTACTTCTGAATCCTTCTACATGGTGTTTTGTTTTTTCATTTCTATTCTAACCGTATGTGTTTAAGTTTATACATAAATATGACAATGTTTGGTGTTACCCGTTATGAATAAGGAAATGTTGCTTCCTTCTTGGGTTGGGTAATGATGCTCTAATACATTCAGGACCTTCTTTCCAGCCTTGCAAAGACCCTTCTTGATGTACAGCTACAGATGCATCCTCTTTCTTGCAAGACATGGCAGCAAGTGAGGGAGGAACAGCACCTGTAACCATCTTGTATCTCTGTTTGGTCTGTGAGACAGATATTAGATACAGCTTCCCTCTTCATTCAGCTGGGCTTATGGAGGAAAAGCTGAAACACCCATCCACTTAGAAATTTCAAATCAATTTATATAAATTGCACCATTGGTCATTAAAGACCTTCCCGCCCTGACTCACTATTAAAAACACCACGATAAGGAAAGGTAAGTATTCTGTCGTCACAACTATTTTTTCCCATGGAAATTGATTACAGAACATTCTCCCTTGTTTGCATTTTTTCTCCAGGATCTTTCAAGAAGTCTATGAATCTAATGAGTTATTCTTGGTGCTGAATTGTCAGAGGTTTAGTGCTATCGATCCACCTTAAAATATAAGGACGTGCCTCCAAGTGGATCCAAGGTCATCAAAATAATTTATCATGAGCAAATCATCTGAGAGTTTATTTATAAGTTAGCTTGTATCATCTTGCTGCCTCTTCAGATAAAAGCAAAACACACACATGTATGCAGGTATGCATGGTAATTGAGTGGGGCTTGTATACAAAGATTTTTAAAAAATTTTTGTTTGTCAAATCTTGAGCTTTGTGGGTGATTCCGAGTCCCAGTCTCTAGACCTGATGTCTTTGTCTTCCACCAGATACTCTGTGATTCTACAGACACGTGTTGGGTTCGTGCCGAGCTGGCTTTGCCCCGCAGACTGGAGCCCCCAGCTATGATGCCTCACAGTTGCAGATATACAGACTTGATCATTCTGCTGTCCTTCTCCGAAGGTTTGGTTCAACAGTAGAATGTTATTCTTTGTTTTGTCTCCTGTCCTGTTTCCTCCAGGCAAAACTTGGCATTAGGCAGCTCGGTTTTGGCCTCCATCCAAGCAATTTAGTACCACAAGCTTCTCCTTGTAAGATGGGTTCACCTGTAGGATGGTCCCATGGTCTGGATACCGAGCCCGCATTATTATTATTAAGACGCTGCTTCTGTTCAACATATGTTTGCAGCATAGACAGTTAATTTCCCCGTATACAGACCTAGAGAGGTTCCTTCAGGGCTGGCGCTTTTTTGTTCTTGTTGGGAATTGGGAGAACAGCTAGCTAACTTTCCAGCTGTCCTCTTCACATTACTATTTAACATGAGAGATGACAAAGACCACAACTATAACAAACAAATTGCCAGCATGTCTGTTCCTATGCTGGAAAAAGGGCCTTGAATTACTCTGAATCCTTGAGAAATCATTTCCATTTTGGGTCACTGTGAAGCCATGCTTACGGTCCGTATAACTGTCCTTTTGTTTTAAAGATAGTCTGGGTTACCTCAGCCCATTGGTATCATTGTACTCTAAAGTCGATCTTTTTTCAGGTTAAAAGAGAAAGATTACACAATGGGGTCACTCTGCAAATGTTTTGCATCAGTGTCGAAAGTGCCTTCATGTACTAAGATGTTTAAGCACCTACAGAGTTGTTGCCAGCCATCTGGGCTGCTGAGAACACTAAATCAATCTGCTGTATGCGCAAAGCTAAGTCATTTATCTGCCAGGTAGTATTTCATTTAAAACATATTTCTGTGCAAAATGAAATACGTAAAATAGTCTATTTCTGTACCCAAGTCTGGTGGTTCCCATTATTTCACAGAGAAAATTGTCTTTTTAAAGGAGCAAGGAGGTCCTTGAGCTCATTGGCCATCGACTTCAGAAGGAGCTTCTATTGACATTATGCAAATGTCCAATGATTGTTAGGGGTACCGGGGTCCTGTTTGATTATTGATTCTCTCCCAACCTACCTTTGAGTGTCACTTAGATGAACACTCATACTGGAAGGTCAGTTGAGGTTTTACATGATGACTTCATGACAAAGTATCTGTCCGTTATCCAATTTGAAGCCAGAGCCCTATTACATAGTCTTATACTGAGAGCCAGGCAAGCTTTATGAAGCTTGAGTTTAATCTCCCACTCAGATTTATGCTCCTGGACTCACTAAATACGGAAGTGCCTTCTGGCATCCCCAGGTGTCTCCACTGAAAGACACCGACTTGCATTCCAGGAAGTGTCCACGTGTTGTACACTCCGCCTATACCTGTTCCATTAAATTATTCCCTTTTTCAATCAGAAAAACCAAGCAGGAGTTGGATGAAGAATAACTGGCTCCTTTCCACCATTTTTGTATTTTTTTTCCTATAAATAAAAAGAATCATTCGTAAGTTGATGCAGTTAATATGGGGATCCCGGTCTGGTATCATTTCTCCAGACCTGGAATCTGATCAATGACACACCATTTCAGCTGAATTTATGTCCCTATTCATCTGGGAAAATGCAGTTTGTTCTTCCTTCGCAAACAGAAGGGTACTGCGCAGGAATCAGGTTTCTCATACCTGCGTGTGCCAAAGGGGAAGACAGAAAATGCTGCTTGGGAAGAGAGAAGCCCTTTTGTATATTTAAAAATAGTATTAGTGAATCCAAGTATCCTATTGGATTAGTTTTTACTCCTTCAAAATTTATTTCTATTTAAACATGCTCCACATATTGAGATGCTTAGGCATCTACCTCCCGAGGTGCTGGGTCATCTTGGGTATCACCACCGACTTGTCTCCCTCCTATGGGCTCCCCTTTCCGCCAACCCCCCCGCCCCACCTCTCTGGGTCCTGTGTGCCAGCACACAAGTGTCTCGAGGCCTGGGGAGAGCTTAGAGCCTGGCGCTCTCTTGAGAGTTGATAACCCTGGTAGATTGATGAAGGCCACGGTAGATGCTCCCTGTGAGAGCAGGTGGGGACTGTCCCCTCATTCCCTGTGATTAGAGTGACATTTCCCCAATGAGATGAACAGGAAAACATGCCGTGGGATGTTCTTCCTCCCACGGACTCAGTATCTTGTTATCCTAGCCCTTCTGGTGTGGAGCGACTTGGCAGGAAGACTAAACGGGAGGGGTTATGCTCTCAGTGTTAGGACCATTCAGTTCAGGGGGCGAGCTCCGAGATTGGCATGGGCTGGGAGCCAGTTTATAAAGTTGAATAGTGGTTCTTCCTATTTTTTAAATTTTTAATAGGAGAAGCAGAGCTTTGAGTGGAAAGGTTATGGTCGTCATGCTTAATTCAGAGCAAGCACGAAGCACGATCGTATGGACAGACCCATATGAAGTCTACACTTAGTTACATTATCCAGATGGTTAAGAAAGGGCAAAACTAGATTTATTTAATCTAAAAAATCTGATCAAGCCAGTAATTATTAGGTATTTCAAGTTTTTAGAGGATACTAATTGGATTGTGTGTGTCTGTGATCAAGTGATTGTGTGTGTGTGTGTGTGTGTGTGTGTGTGTGTACCTGTTGCTCTGTCAACACAGCTCTTTTGCAGTCAGGGGCACCAGGTTTTCTGAAATCCATCGAGGGGACCCTGGGAGGGGTTACAGGGGGCTTTCCTGGAGGACTTCAATATCTCTCTGTCCCCCCCAGACGTTGACACTAAATGCATTTGTTTTTATCCAAAGGGCAGCTCTGAGATGCAGGCAGGAAGAGAAGTACGATGTGGCCGCAGACACCTGATGGGCTCCAGCCCCCAGCCGGGGGAAGGAAACCTCCTTTCCCTTCCAGTGAACACTAAACGCAGCCCTGGACCACCTGCCCGTCAGGCGCCTTGTCAGCTAAAAGGTCCCCCAAGGCCTGTTTAGTGGGAAATAGCAGAGTCAGGCTGGCTGTGTCCACCCTGGGAGCGCAGGCTGTGAGGTTCGCCTTCCTTGGTTTGCACTCCCAGGTAATGGTCCTCTCAGCAGTGGCAAGGCCACTCATTGGAACTGACACTCCGTGATGGGCTTAGACAAACACAGGGGCCTGGCTGGCCTCCTGGAGCCCCGTGATGGGGAGTGACCCAACATGGTTATCATTTGATTGAAACGATCAACTCATTTCCCATAGGTCATGGGATATCAGCCAAGATCCAAATCGGAAAAGACGGGGCCTCATTGCCTGATTACCAGCGGCAGCCCCAGCTGAGTGCAAGGATGTGGGTTGTAAAGTGCTGTTTCCTCCTGTTTACGGCTGGAACGCAGAAGGCGGTGACGCGTCTAGGAAGCTCCTTCTTACACGGCTGCCTACCGCGGGCCTGGCGGTCGGGGACACCCCTGGAACCGTGAGCCCAGGTGCAGTGGGGGTCGGGGGCAGTCCCCTCCAGCCCCCTCCACGCTCAAGGAAGGGGCGTGGGTGTGTAAAGTTGTGGGGAAGAGGACGCCTACTGTTTCCTGGGGCCGCGCTAGCAAAGAAGCACAGACTCGGTGGCTCAGAAACACAGAAACTTACTGTCTCACATTTCTGGAGGCCAGAGTCCAAAATCAAGGTGTAGATGGAGATGTGCTCCCCTGGAAGTGCTGGGAATGGTCTTTTCCTGGCCTCTCTCCCAGCTCCCGGTGGCCTCAGGCGTTCCTTGGCTTGTGGATGCATCACAGAAGATGCATCTTCTGTCTTTATGTGATGTTCCCTCTGTGTCTCCACATTGTCTTCTCTGGCTCCAAATTTCCCCTTGTTATTAGGACACCAGTCACATTTGATGAGGGCCTACCCTGGTGAACTCAGTTTAACTTGATCACTTCTGTTAAGACATATTTCCAAATAAGGTTGTATTCTGAGGTGATAGGGAGTTAGGACTTCAACACATCTTTTTGGAGGCGTGACACTCGAAACTTAATAGGAAGGGGACCCAAAGGAAATGAAATCAGCACCTTGAAGAGATATCTGTGCCCCCAGTTCACTGCTGCATTGCTCACAATGGCCAAGACGGGAAAACTACCTAAGCATCTGTGGAAGAATGAACAGATGAAGGGATTGTGTGTGTTACACGGGGATATTATGCAGTCTTTACAAAGAAGGAGATCCTGCCATTTGCAACAACATGGATGAACCTGTAGGACCTCATGCTAAATGAAATAAGCCAGGCACAGAAAGAAAAAGCTGCGTGATCTCGCTTGTGTATGGAATCCAAAAAAGTTGAATACATAGAAGTAAAGAGTAGAACTGTAGTTACCAAGAGCGGGAGGTGGGGGAGATGGGAGATGTTGATCAAGAGACACAGAGTTGTGGTTCTGTTGGATGGTCAAGTCTAGAAAGCTGGTGTCCAGCATGGTGACTGTAGTTAGTGATACTGTGTAAAATGCTGGAAAATTGCTAATAGAATAGATTCAGATGCTCTTATCACACACACAAAAGACAACTACACGAGAAGATTATAGCTTGATGTAGTAATCTTTTCACTTTATATATATTTATCAAATTATCATGGTGCACACCTTAAATGTATACAATTTATATTAAGAGTAAAAACACATTACAGGAGCTGTGTGTCGTTTCTGGAAGGCCCAGCTATCTGGACCAAAACCCTGGAGACTTGGTGTCTGTGGATGGTCCCGCCATGCACATCTCTGCCCCTGTGCTGTTTCCTGACTGAAGCTGGAGACCTGAACCACTTTCCTGATGCTCAGACCGAAGAGACCTACCCTCTTGTCAAGTGGGAATTCACTCTCCACACAGCAAAATGTTCCAGAACCTTCTGGCTGATTCTGGAGCAAAGCATGAGAAGCCACCCTGAGCCTTGGCTTTTTCTCCACGAATGACAGTTCTGGATGTTGGCCTAGGACCTTCTGCAGTGGTTGTGAGAGGCGGCCCTGACCTTGGGGGGATGCAGTGGGATCGACCCAGGATGTGCTGGAAGGAGAGAGGAGGCCTGCCCTGAGGGTGGTCTGCAGAGATGGGAGCTCCCTGGAGCAGCCCCAAGGGCCCCCGTGTGCCGTGCAAGGAGACGTGCCTTGTCACAGCCCGATCCCTGGTTCAGAGGCACCCTTGATGCCACCCCTGCATGAGCACAGCCTGAAACGGCCCAAGGTTTCACTTGGAAAAGTTTGCCAGCAGCGTGTCAGAAGTTATTAGTGAGAAATAAAAGCCGGTGTTGTGATGGGACATGGAAGAGACAGGGAGGGTGGCCTCGCCTGGAGGACGGGGCTGAAGGACGAGGAGGTTGCAGGGACCATGGCGGGTGGCTGAGGACCGTGAGTTTCATCTGGTTGCTACCTCGATGCTTTGCTCCGTATGAAGCGTTATTTAGAAACGAACCATCCCTCGTCATCCCTCTCATCCCCCTCTCCTTAGTTTTCCTTCCTTGCAGTCGCCAGAGGATTAAGGACCCGCACAGGCTGCTGCCATTGCCCTCGTGAGCTTGTTACACCCAGAGGTGGGCAGCCCTGTTGACGGAGTACCTGATGCCGCCGCCAGCAAGTACGATTCCGAGTATTTCCTTTTTCAACTCAGGTTTTTGACCTGCTAAGTCTCCTAGGTGTACAAATACGTGTGTAAATGATGGCAGGAATTTGCGTTGTTCTGCTTTGCAAAATGATGAGTAAAATGGGGCTTCCCTGGTGGCGCAGTGGTTGAGAATCTGCCTGCCAATGCAGGGGACACGGGTTCGAGCCCTGGTCTGGGAAGATCCCACATGCCGCGGAGCAACTAAGCCCGTGCGCCACAACTTCTGAGCCTGCGCGTCTGGAGCCTGTGCTCCGCAACAAGAGAGGCCGCGAGAGTGAGAGGCCCGCTCACCGCGATGAAGAGTGGCCCCCACTTGCCGCAACTAGAGAAAGCCCTCGCACAGAAACGAAGACCCAACACAGCCAAAAATAAATAAATAAATAAATAAATAAATAAATAAATAAATAAATAAATAAATAAATAAATAAACCCAAAGTTAAAAAAAAAAGATGAGTAAGCTGAATAGTGATTAATAACCAAACGTGCTCTGGACTGGCCTTCAAAGTAGGTGCCATTGCCACTAAAACAAGATTTAGACCAAAGTTTTAGAAAGGGAAACGTCAGCTGATTCTTTGAAAAACACAGGACGGTTTATTCAAGTAAGCAAGGGAGCTAGGGAGAGATGAAAATAGAAGCTACTTGGAAGGTTTTCCTTTTGGGGGATGAGTTCCAGGTTCAGTTTTATTTTCAGGCCTAGATGTGGGTCAGCACATGAAGTCCATGGCTGTGCTCTGTGCCTTATAATAACAAGATACTACCTGCCAGCAACACCCAGCTTTTGTAGGCAGGGCCCCCGAAAGCACAAGCCTCCTTGGATCTTAGAACAACCCCATCCGTAAAAAGAGGCTCAGTTAAGTGCCTCCAGGGTGTGCCTGGCTCTGGTGAGGTTAAAAGTTCAGGACGCTTTTTAGATACCAGAGATTTGGATAAGTGATGGACTCAAATTCTTGCCAAAAGATTCTGTCATGGGGTTTAAAAAACCCTCAGTGGTGGTGAGCTTCTGGAATAAACTTCCCTAATGGACAAAGCAGACGCGGGAGCCCTTATTCCTTGGCCAACAGACCTGGAAGGAAGAAACGAGGGGTCCAGGCTGAGGAGTCCAGACAAGGAAAATGCTGATCCCCAGACAGCTCTGGGCGGGGGAACGAAGAGAGGGACCAGAAAGGGGTGAAGGTCAGTGAAGGGGGTTTGCTTGGCTTATCCTGA
Source organism: Eschrichtius robustus (assembly GCF_028021215.1). Taxonomy (NCBI): domain Eukaryota; kingdom Metazoa; phylum Chordata; class Mammalia; order Artiodactyla; family Eschrichtiidae; genus Eschrichtius; species Eschrichtius robustus. The sequence goes on along the minus strand of NC_090830.1, from coordinate 135,915,557 downwards.
CGTGACAGCGAGGAGATGGGAAAGGCTCTGTGATGACCGCGTCCTTCACTGGGAGGGCAGCTTCCCTTGGGTTGGCTTGTCCCTTCTCACAGGTTCACGCTGGAGGCCGCTGACCCCGCCCTGCCCTCCACAGGGTCTCCCGGACGCTGGTCACTTCTAAGTTGCTTCTCCAGTGGAGGTTTCTAAGCGAGTGACCCCCTCAGTAGTGACACAGTGGCTGATGTCCAGGGGCCCCTTTCCAGGCTGACCTGTAACACGGCTGCCGTGTCGGGTCCACTCCTCCACCCTTCACCCCAAAATCCTCTGCCTCCTCGGGTTTCCAGAAGCTTCCTGTCTGCACCAAAAAACCCTCTCAGAACCAGGCGCTGGATAATCACAGTCGTGTCAAGATTCTCTGCCAGCCTCTCCCACCCGCCTCAGCACAGGACCCTCAGCCCCTGGGGGACCACAGGCACTCAAGACCGAGCCTTTTCTGCCTCCTTCTCACCCGAGCCTGGCAGGCGTGCCAGGCTTCGAGGGGCTACGGAAGGAAGGCGTATGGGTGGGACTCTCAAACCACTCTTGAACATGAGCCTGTAAGGAGAGCTGTGAAAGCTCCTGATTAGTGAACGAGCTGTGTAGCACACGTGTGCGTGTATGTGTGCCCACAACATGCATGCATGAAGCAGGGGTGCGGGGCCTGGTACCCTGGCTCCATCATCTGCATTTCCTCTCCAGGCTGAGTTAGGGCTCTCATGGCATGATCTAGTTGCTTCTATAGTAAGGATCATTCCTTTGTCTCAAAGTGATATTGATGACCTCTCCTTTTCACTAGACTGGAGGCTTTTTGAAAGCAGGGGCCTGTCTTTCATTTCCAAAGTCCCCACCCAGGGTAAGCTGGGGGGCGGCAGGGAAGTGTGGGATGAATGTCTATCTCCATTTACCTCTCTCTCTTCTCTACCTACTGCTTGCTCAGTATACCTATTCCCAGACCATTCCTCATCTGTCTGTATTCTTTCTACATGCATATTTGTATCTCCATATTTCTAAGTCTATCATCTCCTATTTCTATCTATATTATGTCTATACATGTATCCATCTATGTTTAAACCATCTCCATCTATAGTTGTATTTCTGTGTCTATGTGTATCTGTATATATCCATGTTCATCTACGTCTATATTTATATTTATCCCCTCATACATTTTTGTAAATTCTCCCTCTACAAGTCTCGTTATAGGGACATCCCTGGAGCATGAGACCCAGGACGGGAAATCACAACCACACTCACTTTTTCCCATGAAGCGCAGACATGGGTCCACATGCTACCTCCTATTCCATCACCTCTTCCCTGACTTCTCATCCTTCCTGTGTCAGGACAATATAACTGAACCACTTGTAGCTGTGGCCGGTCCCTCCTCACAGATTCACGCTGGAGGCTGTTCTTACTCTTTGCTCCCAGAGCTATGTTTTCAGCTGCAAACAAGACATAGGACTGATTTTCTAATGTATGGACTTACAGACAGCTTTTATATTTTGTTGGCCTTCATCCGCGTGCCTCACATTACCTGCATTTTATTTTAGAACATTTCTCCAGTCTAAAAACTTACCAGAACATTGACAATAGCTCTGGAAATCTGAAATTTTTCATAGCACAACTATGTAATATAATTTAAACGTTCAATTCCCTCGATAAGGTGAGACACCCAAGAATGGCATCCCATACTATGACGAGTGGGAGTAGAGGCCACATCGAGTCACTCAGGTGCTGCCTGGCCACTTTGTCTCCTAGTGCTGCCTAGGACTTCAGTGAGAGTCACTAGCAGGAAATCTTTTTAAATTCATAGACCGCTGGCTTCCTCCAGTTTTTACGAATATCCTCCAAATTCTGACCCTAAGCTCCTTTTCCTCAGGTGGTACCTTTACCACTGGGTGAGGCAAAATGTCAGAAGAGCTTACCGGCAAACATGCAGTGAATGTAGCCCACTTCCCTGTTACTGAGTCCAAGATTTTACTGCTTGCCACATGACGGGCCAATAAATAGGGAGACAAGTTGTTGGGGCAAGGAACAGGGACTTTATTTGGAAAGCCAGCAGACTGAGAAGATGGGGGACTAGTGTCCCAAAGAACCTTCTTACCTGAGTTAGAATTAGTCTTCTTTTATACTAAAAGGGAAGGGCTGTGGTTGGTTGCTGCAGATTTCTTGGTGTCTGAATCCTTTGCTCCTGCAGCTGTCCACGGAGGTCAGGTCACCATGTTCCTGTAAATCTCCAACAAGACAAATGTTATTCTCTGTTCTGCAACATTTTATCTCTATATGAATGGAAAAGTGTTTACATTCAAAGGTCAGAGCCTTGAGAATGGGCTCTTTGTCTATTTCAGGCTAGAGGCAACATTCTTAACTTGTAGCAAAAGCAATAGAATACAAAGGTTAAAGTAAAAGAGACAGATCCAGTATGGAGTCAGATTTGCTCTTCCCTATTACACCCTCATCTCCTGCATGGTGTCCTCTGTGATCCATGGAGGGTGGAGGTGAAGGCGGGGGTCCCAGGATGTAGGCAGAACTTTATTGGACACCTGCAAATACTCGAGTAAATTCCGCCCATAAACTTGTCAGCGCTGTTCTGTAGAATGGAGGGTGGGTCCTGGTGGGGGGGTGCCCACTGGCAGAAGTAGGTGTTGGGGGGGGGAGGCAGGGGAAGGAGGGGCTTATGAATCACAGACAAAAAGTGCTTTCTCTGGGGGAGAAAACTGACATATTTTAACGTTATTTTTTCCTAAAAGAGCCAGAAACTCTGTGAAGTTTGGCCAGAACCTTTCAGCAGAGGCACATTAGCTACTGGGCTTGTTTGCTGTGGCTCCTGATGAGGACTAACTTGAGAACAGACCTGACCTGGAGGAGGAGGTCACCTCAGTCACCAGCACTCTGGCTTCGTGAGAGCATTTGACTTTAGGAAATGTGGGCTTCTTACTTGCTTCTTTGTACCTCTTGTCCCAGGAATAATCCTTAGTTCCTTCAGATTCAAGATGCTGGACCTAAACTTGACCCAAGAGGTGAAGGGCAGACCACATGCCCCGAAGAAGCTGGCCTCAGAGGTGTGGCATCCTGGCGGGTGGACGGCCTCCTCCAGCCCTCGAAGCTCTCACACAGACAGCGGGGGCCTGCAGCCCAGCCTCCAGTGGGTCCTGGAGCTCGGTGAGTGGGGAGAAACCTGGAGGCCACATGGGTGCATGGCAGGGATCCTGGGAGCCAAATCATCAGGAAATTGAAAGAGCTTGGGAAGAAGACTCCTTTTCCATAAAGCAATCATTTTCCCACATTACGTAAGTTGCAAGGTCCAGTCACTTAGGACTATTTATCTGGGTATAAAATAACACGGATGAAGCCCCTTTTTAAATCTTTCATGAATCATTTGGCAAAGACTTCCTATTTGATGTGTATCAACTGGACCACACAGTCTTGCTGAAAGGGGCGCAGACCGTTGCTGCTACAAACAAGAATGACAGACTCTCACTTCGGATCCACAGCTGCCTGCAGGAGAGGTGGTGACCTTCGTAGCTTTTTGTGCAGTTAATCAGTGACCGGCAAAACTTGTGGTCGTCATCAAGATGCTTAAGAAAGGAGACAAGGATAAGAAAATGGAGAAACTTAAGGGGAAATCAGATTGAAATGCCAAAAGCCTCCGAGAACCTGTCCTGCTGGCTGGGCCAGGGAACCACCACCTTTCCAAGTGGGGATTTTGGACAGAATGATGGGATCTCACTCCCACCTTACCCCAATCCTGCCCGCTAGTGACTGTGCACAGCTGATGGGTCACCGATCCCTTGGGCCCAACCCAAAGAGGCCCGGTAACTTGGGAACTCTCACCACCTGGTGATTCAGGTATTGGGGCTTGGGGCAGGCATCCCCCAAATATGCCTCAGTAGCATATTGGTTACTTTGAATTAAAGTTACTTAAGAAATGCAGGAGGGACACTCTGACCCTCTTCTCTGTCTCGCTGAAAGCAGGAAATAAATCTCCCATGTGAAATGTGTCCTCCCTACCGCATCTGGACACCCTTATCACCAATGATCAGGAATTTAGGCTGAGAAGCCTTGTATGCACAAACTTTGTTACTTCTTTAATTGACGACCCTAAGCCCACACTGTTTAGATTCTTCACTAATTGAGTACCCAAAGCCTAAGTTTCGTTGTGCTGTCAATTCCTCACAATTTTATTATTTCTTTTTTAAAAAAAAATTTTATTGTGGAGTATAGTTGATTTAAACTGTTGTGTTAGTTTCAGGTGTACAGCAAAGTGAATCAGTTATATGTATATCCACTCTTTCTTAGATTCTTTTCCCATATAGGCCATTATAGAGTATTGAGTAGAGTTCCCTGTGCTATATAGTAGGTCCTTGTTAGTTATCTTTTTTATGTATAGTAGTGTGTATATGTCAATCCCAATCTCCCAATTTATCCCACCCCCCCCCCTTCCCTCCCTGGTAATCATAAGTTTGTTTTCTACATTGGTGACTCTATTTCTGTTTTGTAAATAAGTTCATTTGTACCTTTTTTGTAGATTTCACATAATAAGCAATATTATATGATATTTGTCTTTCTCTGCCTGACTTACTTGTTATGACAATCTCTATACCCATCCATGTTGTTGCAAATCCTGCTTTGGCCACTTCTTAGGTCCCATTTCTATGAGACCTCTGTGCTTTTCTCAAACTTATTCATAATGGGAACAGCATCGAAGACAAGTTCCTGCGTGAAAGAGAACTGAGCTCAACTGTTAGTCTGCCACCTACCAGCTGTGTTCCACTGGGTGAGTTTCTTCATCTTTTGTCTCAGTTTGCCTCACCTGGAAAATGGGGATCATAGTACTACATTACCTCTATTCTAAGACGACTTTAAATCAATGGTATATTTTTAAATTGACATACATACGTAATGTATTTACTTTTGCCAGAAGACATTATCAGTCACAAGACAGATCCCAATTTCAGAAACATTAAATTGTGACAAAATGCCCATCTACGACATAGAGGAAACTGTGTAGCATCTGCCTTGACTGAAATGAGCCACTGGCTATCAAGCGAGTCACACCCAGCTTGGCATATAACTGGGGTGAGTGAGGGCTGCTTGCATTACTGTTATTCTTGGAACAACTGTGGACTACGGACATTGCCATCAGCTGGGCCGCATCTGAGTGAGGAATTCACACAGTGAGCAATGAAGCTATGGGGAAGCCTAAATGATACTATTTCAGGGGCACCCCAAAACGTCATCAGAGCCAGAGCTAAGCTTTTCGAAGGAACTTGTTACATTTTTCACTCATTTTTATTCACAGATTAATTTCCTACCTACTGAGTTGATCCAGTAGCCAGTCAACGATCACAACTGTTCATACATCTTTTCTCCCACGTATGACAATCGGCCATGAGGTGATGTTCACGGAGGCTGGCCAAGTGTACCCTCCTCCCCTACCTCAGTCATTGGCTTCAGTAAGAAGGGGTCTGCTCCTTGGAAACTTCTGGGGCCAGGTCATCACTGAAAACAGGTTTTCCCCGTCCCATGGTCCAGGTTCTCTGCTGCCAAGACCGCAGACGCCGAAGGCTCGGAGACGAACCATGGCTGCCAGATGGCGTCCGCACATCTCTGCTTCACGTGTGGAGGCCAAGTGGGCCTCCTAACAGATCCGAAAATCCATGTCTCTGGAGCTGGAGGCGGGGCAGTCCCGTGCTGGGAAGGGGCTCTGAGATGGCAGACCGTTCACACCGCACACCCGGGGCACACCAAGCACACTTCCTAAATCACGCCTCCTTCCAAAACACATGTGCAGGCTCTTCCCAGAAATACCACCTTGCCAGGGCCGTCACTCTGCCCTCGTAGCTTGACAAACAGCAGTGAGTGTTTTACACACACAGCTGAGACTTGCACGCACGAGGCATCTGGCTGGGTTGAAATCGCGTGGGGGTAAAGATGACTATTAAAACTGGGTCATCATGGACTTTCAGTTTTTAGAAAACGCCCACTTCTGATCATGATGAGAACGAGGACGGCAATGATGGTGGTCGTGTCCCTTAGACAGCTCTGTTTCCCCTACAGTTCAGATCTAAAATCATCTGTTTCCAGATACTGCAGTGGAGCCCCAGAAAATAATAAAGGTATTTTCTGAAAAACTCCTTAGTCTGTGGCATAAACCTGGAGCACTGACATGTATAGCTTGAGGCTTATTTTTAGATCCTCTAGAGAATGAATGTGTGTGAGAGAGAGTCGGAGAGAAAGAGCAGAGAGAGAACGGTTTAAATCATAATAACTTCATAAAACAGAGTTTTCTTGTAATATTCTTTGGTAATGTTGAGCTGAAAATAGATTTACAATCAAAATGGGCTTAATCTGATATTAAAGAATTCTCTTAAAATCCCCCGAACAATTGAGATTTTTTTTTCCCCTTTGGTTTGTTTTGCGTTAGCTCCTCCAAGAGGCTGTGGATATAAAGAAATATATTGACGTTAATGAAAATGAGTCTTATGTTTCTTAGTCGAGACAGTTTCAGCTCCAGAAGATCTGCTACAAATAACCCTCATGTTTAACTGAGAGGGTGCCTACCTCCCCAAGGGACAGGTTACTCCCAAAGGGACAGGACACACATGACACGGGGCCTTTCTGACAATAACAGACCAGGGAGTAGATGTTCCCAAGGTTAATAGATATTTCTGAGTCCACACCCAGAACGTTTGAAAGGATTAAAAATCTAGGTCATCCCTGAGAATGTGGCACCTGGGCACTAGGGTTCTGGTCTAATCCTTTGATGACTCAGATCAGAAACTGGGAAATGGGTAAATTTTAGGAAAAAGCTCCACCAGAACTAGTGCCCTTTCTCTTTAGGAAGGCAGTCTTGGCATCAAAAGTGCATCATTTTTGCTTGGCTTTTTGTCCTCATGGAGGCCTTTTCACATCCGGGGAGCAAATCTATTTCACTGCACATCTATTACCTCGGTTGATGAGGTCTAATAAAACTCCTTAATTAAAAATAATCGTATTAATGATAATGTCATAATCAGGAGCCGTAATTACTAGTTTTGTATATAAAATCATTTGATTTTGAAACACATCATCGCCCAGCTCCAGCTGGCTTCTTACTGACCAAACTCATCACATAGCAGAGAATATTTTGAAGTAAAACCGCGATGCTGTAGACAGTTTCCTTCATGACTCACAGCATGTCAGGAGCTCCTGGTTTTGACGGAATCACAGCAGATTGTGTCTCCAGATCTGCACGTGGCGTCAGCGTCCCAGCCACACGGACTCCACTGAACCCAACTCTTGGCAATTTGGTCAACACCCACATCCGTTTCTGGTTAAGCTCTATCCTGGTTCACACCAGCCATAGTACATTTCCCACTGCCTCCTGTGTGTCTTCACAATCAGACGATGCTTTGGGACACAGACAACGAATCACTGTAATTGCTCTAATATGGCCATCACCATGTGGCCAGATGGCTTAACCTTTTCCGAGGTGTTCCACACTCCCATTGCTACCGACCATGCTTTTCTTTGGTGAGTGGAAGGAAAATTTCCTCAGAGCAGGAGGTGCAAACAGAGACCCAACCAGGACTGGTGGTGGCCCCAGTGATCCACACGGGGTCTTCAGGGACCACTCGGAGATGAAGTTTCTCCTGTGCCCTCACACGGCGAGTTCTTAAGGATGTGCTCAGCCCTGAGGCTTTGAAGTCACATGTGCGATGCCTGCTCCGGTGGCTTTAAAGGTAAATCATGACTTCAGAGGAGTGTCACAAGTGATTGATGGCTCTGAAAAGTGAAAGGCAACGAAGAAATGAATGATAAGCTGAGTATACCAGGCAGAATGTTGAATTCTTTTTTTTTTTTTTTAACTCTAATGATTTCACGTAAATCTGTCTTGGCTATAGAGGTTTATGAGTAAACTCAGGGCCAAATTCTTAGTCATTCAAAGGTTCTGAGATTTCAGACTGCATATAGCCTGCTGTCGTGGAAGGATTCTTAAAGGATTACTGCTTTAGAGTTGCCTGACTTTTGGCACCTGCCCCAGCCCTTTATTACGTTTGGCAGGTGACACCGGAGAACAGTTTGCTTCGAGTGGCTCTGGGAGCGGCATTCTGTCCCGGAGGACCTGGGGGTGGAGTGGAGGAAAGAAAACCTAGTTGCTGATAACATCTTGAGTCTCACTTTTTGGATCTTGGCAAAGCACCTCAGATTACAAGTATATCTGTAATGGGTTGAATTGTATCCCACCTCCCCCCCCCACAAAAAGATATATATCTACCCAGAATCTGTGAATGTGACCTCATTTGAATGAAGGGTCTTTGCAGATGTAATTAGGAATCTTGAAATGAGATCTTACTTGATTTAGGGTGAGTCCTAAACCCAAGAACAAAAGTCCTTCTAAGAAGAGGAAGAAAGACAGAGACTTAAAGCGGGAAGTTCTCATGAAGATAGAAGACAGGGCAGGCCTAGGGGTGACATATTTAAAAATCAATGAGCACCAAGGACCACTGGGAGCCACCAGGACCTGGGAGAGAGGCAGGGGACAGAGTCTCCCTCAGAGCCTCTGGAAGGAATTCACTCTGCTGAGACCTTGATTTTGTACTTCTGGCCTCTAGAACCACAAGAGAATACAGAGAGAACTGTTGTTTTGTGCCACCCTGTCTATCTATGGTCATTTCTTGCGGCAGCCCCAAGAAACAAATACACTCCCTCTAACTGGTGTTCTGGCCACCTCCACCTCTATGAGAATTTTAAGTGAATGTAATATTTCCTTCCCCAGGTTTTTGTATTTGTATCACATGTCTGAAACCCAGGCTCGTTTCAGCAGGTAGATTTTTGTTGGCTAAAGGATGCCTCTGTGTTCTGTAGCCCTGTTTACAACACACCGGACCTCAAGGGCTCCCTAGTAGGGCTTCTGCCTTAGGTCAGATTCCCTGAAGCAGAGCCTGAGGCAGAGATTTAGATGCTTGTGGCTAATTGCGGGAATGAGCTTCTGGAAACACCTTAACAAGAGTACTGTGAGCAAGATAAGAAAGGGGAAGGAGGTGAGAAAGGATATGGTCTCAGCTAAAGCCTGGCCTGCCCTGATCCAGGGGTGGGAGGTGGGAGGGAGCTATGGAGCATACGTCACACCCCTATGACCAGACAGCTGGTCTTGGTGCCCCCATATCAGCCAGGAATGGTTCTGGCTGAGGAGGGAGGAGGGTGCACAGCCCAGGGTGCTGGGGATGGAGGCAGTGGTGAGCTGTGAGCTGGGGGATGGGCATTGGGGTTTGCATTAATAGCACCTACTACAGGGGGGACCCATAGATGATGGATTTCTTGGCAGACATCCTTCTGCCCTCTGTGCCCCTGACCCATCTCAGAACTGCCACCCTATACATAATTTTAAACCAACTAGGACCCAGCTATTCCAGGACCACTGGGTGATGCAGTGTCCCAAGACAAATAACTCCTCAATCCCCCTAAACGTGGGTATTTGACGTTCCCATGTCGGAGAGGTGACAGGCAATATCCACATTTTCATTTTTGTTATTTATCAACACTTCAAAATGAAACTTCAAGGGAATGGTGTGTTTTAGTTTAATCTGTTCACTCATCCATTCCACACCCACTGAGTCCTGGGCGTGGGGTTGGAAGCTGAGGATGCAACAGGTCACAGTGTACACTTATTCTGCTAAAGAGCACAGAGCCTAGGGCCAGGGGCAGACCATGACCACGTCATAGGGCCAGGTTGATGGATGGCACCCTAGAGAAATGGATAGGTGACTAGGAGCAGGTGCTTTAGGAGCCTCTAACTCTGGCAGATCAGAAGAGCAGGAGAAGGATTTGCCGGGTGCGGGAGACATCCGCCAAGAGGAACAGAGTGGTGTGGGCAAAGCCTCGGAGAGTCCAGAAACTGTCGACTTTCCCACATGCAGTGACAAGTCTGGTGGGGTAAGGATGGTGCACTAGGGTGGTGGTGCCAGGTGGCAGAACAAGGTGGGTCCTTGCCAAGCAGATTGGTGATGACACTTAGGTCAACAGATGCAAACTTCCTATTGAAATTTGGAAATTATGGCAACAACAAGACGAGACTGTGATGTTTCTGTGAAGTTTTAAGGCAGCGTAAGCTCGAGATCGGATCTCAGATACTAGAACTGAACCACCTGCCTGGCTCTGACCTTGGGCTAGTTGCTTGAAGTGGTTCTGCCTCAATTTTGTCATCTGTAAAATGGGAGTCCTAAGGCGGTTGTGAAGATTGAAGGAAGATAGTGAAACACTCAGGTCAGTGCCTGACCTGTGGTGTGTGCTTGGCATGTCTTAGCTGCAAAGAGCCTAGACCGGTGCCTGACCTCTTGCAAGAGCTCCATAAATATTTGCTGAATAAAATCTTGTGTCATGTTGTGCAACTTCACACACATTTTATATTTAAGGACATAATGTCTTTATGTTTTAATATAAGATGATTTTTCTCCAAAGGTACAGTTTTAAGATAGTTGCTCCAAGAGGATGTGTCTTATTGTTGTTGAGGTTCTGTGGCCTCCCTGGGGTCCCTGTGTGTCCGTGGGATGTGATCTGCTTCTCTGTGCCTGATGCACCAACTGAAAAAAGGTCACCCATGGGAGGAGCTGTGTCCAGGGAGAGGATGGGATTCTGCAGGTCCAGCTTTGGTCTACCATGGCGTGTTTTGCTCGTTAAAAGATCTTCAAGGTCGGGACCCTTTTTATGCCAGTGATGTGGGGCGGGCCAGGCCAGGATAACAGATTTACATGTTGCTGCCCAAAGCTCATTCTAATGAAGTAGAAGTGCTTGTACTTCCAGAGTGAAGGCATGAAAAATTAGAATGTCCAGGTCGTAAATCTCTTTGCTCTCAGTGGTAGAACTTCTGATACTCAGCTAGTGTGAGTAGGGTGAGTTGTCAGTATATTTTTTTCTCTCTCTATAGTTAGCCATTTCTCTAAAAATATAGCCTCGTTGTGTGTCTTGTGGTCTATTATTATGGGATCGGGTAGTAAAAGAGCCGTCATTATAAATGTGTGTAATGGAAAAAAAGAGGTTGCCATGGGAACCTAGACTCTAAATTTCCAGAAATTTCTGAGTTTGATTCATGAACTTAATGTTTCAGGGACCTAGCTGTTATACTAAAAACAGAAAAAAATGCCATTTTAGGTAGCATCTTTCTATCTAAAAATCCCCCAAATGCTTTCTAAAACATTCTAAGATATTTTGATGGCATATAATAGAACATTTATTTGACACATGGATAAGCAAAAACAAGGACTCCAACTTTCCAGCAGTGACACTGCAATGCTATAGAGCACATACAAGTAAACTATTGGGGCTTTAGCAAAGTTCAAGTTCTTTTCGAGTTGCTTCCTGGGTGAGAAGTACTCTGTGTGACCTTCTGCAAACCTGGAAGACACACAGCTATTGAATGATCCTTAGTTCTGCCCTCACGGCAGAACTAAACCTCCAATGACAGGCTCCCAATCCAAACCCAACAAGTTTTCATGATATGCTTTTGGAAGAAGGATAGCAAATTAGAAAGGGGAAGAAGGGAAGAAAAATGAAAGGGAATTGAGTGAACACTTGGTTCCTAAATCGCTTCCACGTGGCTTTGGAGATCCAGGAAAGAACTTCAAGGAAGATGGGCTCTCATCCCCAGAGATGAGCCATGACTCTTCCTTCTTTGCTCCAGGAAGTGCCTTAACCTTCCAAATGGACAGGCTTTCAGATGTTGGTCCAAGGATTCTAAGGTTCAAGCATGAAGGTTCCAGAATGGCTATGGTTGTTCCAGCAAATTCCAAGCTTGCATGTTTCCCTAGCTGTCCTCAGACTGTGATGTCCAGCTATCAGTGAGGCTTGGATGATGGTCTGGGCAAGGGGCTGACTCACTGACCCACAGCAGGAAGACCCTTCAGTGACAGCCTGGCTTCTTCCCCCCCAGTTTGGTTGGGAGCCACATACAAACTGCTCCTGGGAATCAGTGGTACCAGAATGCCCTGCTCAGGGTGTTCATAATTCATCTGCTTCAGAGACTCCTGCACCAGAGCCCACAGCATCCAGAGAGGGATTCCAGAGCAAAGAATCCAGAAGAATCAGGAGCCAGAAGCAAATATTTCATGAGACCCACGGACAGTTGACTGACTCCCGAGTCGCCCTTGGAGCGATATTAGCATCCCCTGCAGTCTGCCTGGGGACACAGCCAAGTGCCCTGCTATGATGCAGGCATGCGTGGGGCCTCACACATGAGCAATACCCAAGGAGCAGCTAAAAAGGTGATGGGTTGAAATGCAACTGTTGGATATTTCGAGGGCAGGTGGTTGAATGGTCAGGCAGGGGAAAGGTGGGCAGCTGAGCATTGAAGAGGAAGGTATCAGAGGGCCTCCCTGCCAGGAATAGCTGGAGACTCAGCCACACGCACAGGACTTGCTGTATTTGATTTGGAGGAGCTGAGAACCCCTGTCTTCTCAGTTAGTGTGTGTTGAATGTCTGGATAAATGAATGAGAGCCACCGTTAAAGCACAAGGAATTTAGAAATTGAAAAGGTAAATGTAAGCACAACGTGTAACTTCAGCAAGCTCCAAAGTGCTCACCATTCTCAGGAGCAATTCTGCTCAGTTCAACCAGAAAGCATTGGTCAGGTGTTAGGGCCAAGGGCACGGGCTACCCACTGGGGTGTCCATGAACCTCAGCCTCTGCCTTCGAGCAGCCCCTGATGGGGAGCTTAGTTAAATGGACATGACTTTGGGTTGAGGACTGAAGTGATGATACAGGCCATTCTGCTCCTGAGTTGATGGTTAAAGACGCCCACATGCGAAAAGCCCCCAAAGCATGGAAAGACTGAGTGGGATTCAGCACATCTTCCTAAAAGCCTGGCATAGAGAGCGGGTCTCACTCTTCATTGCAATCAGAATTGGGGCAGAGGGGGATCCTAAACACAGGCATATTACAGCCTTAGCCCAATTTCCCTGAAACTGCCCAAGCCAGATGGCAAACAGCAGTTAGAAGTAATCGAGGGGGCTTCCCTGGTGGCGCAATGGTTGAGAATCTGCCTGCTAATGCAGGGGACACGGGTTCGAGCCCTGGTCTGGGAAGATCCCACATGCCGCGGAGCAACTAGGCCCGTGAGCCACAACTACTGAGCCTGCGCGTCTGGAGCCTGTGCTCCGCAGCAAGAGAGGCCGCGATAGTGAGAGGCCCGCGCACCGCAATGAAGAGTGGCCCCCGCTTGCCGCAACTAGAGAAAGCCCTCGCACGGAAACGAAGACGCAACACAGCCATAAATAAATAAATAAATAAATAAATAAATAAATAAATAAATAAATAAAATTTAAAAAAAAAAAAAAAAAAAAAAAGAAGAAGTAATGGAGGGAGGACATCCTAAAATCTGAAGGTGTTGTTTTTTCTAAAATTGAGCTTCAGCATCTAAGGGGACATCCTTGCCGATGAGGCTCTAGGTGGCTTGAGATCCACTCACGTAGTCAGTGCTGAGCCTGAGCAAGAACCCACCCCCCTCCCCAGCTCCCCTGATGCTCAGTTGAACATTCTTTATACTGCTCTCATGTGTGGAACCTTGTTCAGTGTTTGTCCTTAAAAGGACACCATGGAAAATAACTTGAATTAGGGCCATGCTCTCCTTCCAGTGGTCTGTGTCACTTAGAAAAGGCAAAGTTGTCTGGTCTCCGTCATGCTCTCTGGGTCTTAGTCTCCAGCGTGAAGGGAGTGCTCATGCTAGGACCATTGCCGTAGGCTCTAGGTGTGAGTAGACATCTCACTAGGGCATAAAGAAGAAAAACATCTGTGTCCCACGTGCTAGTTCAGCCAAGTACCCCTCGACGAGCCCCTTGACAGATTCACACGTACTCCACTTTACCCCTTCTCTGTTGTGTTGCCCTGATGATGACTTTTCAGTGATGGGACCAGGGGTCCCATGGTTGTCCCCACTTGTTAATCCAATCTTCCCACCCTCTACATCTTGCCCACCAACGGGTCCCCATCTCTGCCAGACACTTGCAGCAAAAGGAGCTCCTGGGATCCCGAGGAGGCTGTTAGAATTTCCCTCTGAAGACTCCAAACCCACCTCCATGAGCTCCTCACCCATGACCCCTTCTTTTGTCCTCCATGACCGTACAGAACAAACTCAGACCTTCTTCAGTGAGACAGACATTTACATTCTTGATGTCATCCCCTGGATGAACCCCGACTCTTCTCTTCACCAGGAGAGATGTCGTGGGTCCCTCTAGCCTTTCCTTGGGGCTGAGCACCCACCCTCTCTCATCCGGGACCCCCTCCTTCAGACAGACCAAGGAGTTTGCCAGAGTATTTTTCAGTGTTGCTCAGAATTGGATGTAGGTGTAGTAGGACTGTGTAGACGGACGTCAAAAGTGGGCATCCTTTTCATTTCGGTGACCTCCTGTAGGATCCAAGATAGCCAGTGCTGTGTGGGCGCATGCGTGCAAGTGCGTGGATGAGGCGTACCTGGCAGGCGTGGATGCATCAGGCAGAGCCCCGCGACGATTGCCCGAACTTTCCGACTCCCTACGATGAGTGAGAGAGAGGGGAAGGCAAAGACGGCTGATACAATGGTGATTTCCTCAGGACTCCAGGACTGAATTAATTGTGAACACCTTGAGGAAAGCGTGGAGCAAACAATAGGAAAGCTCCCTTTAAAGTCGTCTTATTAAGGGAGAAGCATCCTGGCCTCTCTCTCGCAGGGAACTTCCGATCTGCCTTATCAAACACAAGGTGCTTGCTAGATGCAACAGGTTCCTTCCTCCAAAGCTGTGTTCTCACATCCTCACACCCCCTGTAGGCTTTGAAAGCAGTGTTCAAAGTGGACTTTCTGAATTCATGAAAACCCACAGGTCTGTAATTCATCCCTAATGGAAGTCAAACATGACACTGGCGAGATAAAACACGGTGGCCTCCCCTTCTGTTCACAGTAGGTGTCTGTGGATAATAAATATTTTATTTTACTACAAAAACAAATAACTAAACATACCCCCTGTGTTTGTTCTGAACTCGACAGTAGCTTTTGTGTGTTTACTCTATTTCAAAGCCGAGTAAGGAAACCAGAGTGTCACGTCGGTAACTGGGTGCATTCGTACAAAAGGAAACCAAAGCTGCTTTCATTCTCTACAAACCACGTTATCACAGGGATGCCAGCCAGTGCCCCTGTGTGGAGGGACTTGGCCCTCTTCGTCCAAGCCCTGGTTTGGGGTGCAAAGAGTAGCCACCACAAAAACAGGCAAAGGGCAACGATGTTTGGAATTCATTATCTCTTGACCTAAGTGGTTACGATCAACTTTCCATAACCAACGTTCACCAAGAAAACACCAACACGTTGACTGACTTGGTGCCGCGTGGACCTCACCTTCCTGTGCCCAGGACGCAAGGTCTGAGCTCTTTGGCATCCTCTAGAGCAGAGAAAAATGAGTCAAATTCTCAGGTTACCAGTCTCCAGGAGGATTAAAGGCCAACTTTGATGAAAATCACCCTGTTTCATGGTCTCCATCATGCTGTAAAAATTGTATAACTGTAGTATTTTAATAGCGTCAAGAAAGTACTTCTGATAAGTTACAAGCTTTAAAATCAAATAAGTGGTCAGGTGAATAAAGTGGGCAATACCAGGCATTTGTCTGTTTATGCTGCTACCTTTGTGACTATTTGTGATTTGTCTGATTGTGAATGGTCTGAGTTGGTGACTACGCTGACAGTTCTTCTGGAATATTATTTGACCTTCTGATTCTCTGGTCATGTTGCTATGACTTAAGGACTGAGGGAAGATTTTCATGTGACTAAGTCTCCAGTGCATTTGTACAAACTAGTGGCCACATAGAATACTGCCCCTGGAACTCAATGTGGCAGCGACCAGAGTAGGCCAGGTCTGGGTGAAAAGAGTTGGCAATAGCAACATGTTATTTAGATCTCATTTTAGTCTGCCAGTTCCACCATTTCTTCTGGCTTTCAGAGTATATGGATCTGTGTGAATTCTCAGAGCAGTACAGAAGAATGGCCCAACAAATTGCCATCAGGGCATACCCTCGAAACATCTGCTCTACCTCTGCAATGAGTAACTGTTCATGTCAACTTGGAGGGTGTTTTGGATGGGATCAACATGTAATTCAGAGAACTCTGTGTAAAGCAGATTGCCCTCCCTTGTGTGATGGGCCACATCCAATCAGTTCAAGGCCTGAAGAGAACAAAAAGACTGACCTTCCTGAGCAAGAGGGAATTCTCCAGCAATCTGTCTTCAGACTGGAACTGCACCATTGGCTCTCCTGGGCCTCCAGCCTCCTGGCTCACACTGCAAATTTGGTCTTGCCAGCCTTTACAATTGTGTAAGCCAATCCCTCGTAATAAATCTCTTTCTTTTTGTATACGCATCTTATTGGTTCTTTTTCTCTGGAGAACACTGACTAATATGATCTCCTAGCCAAACCCAGTCAGAATGAGATGCTATCTAATAACAAAAACATAGTAATGTGGTTGCTGGCTTGTCGTTTCCCACTTTGCTTTCTGTCTTCAAGTGGCTGACACTATTTTGGGGAGATGGGGTAGAAAAAATAGCACTGGCTATAGCTCATGCTTGGGGTCCTCCCTTCATCCTTCTCACTCTTGTTCTCAGCCTGGGATTATTGCTGTGGGCTCTGCTGCATGGGATCAGCCAACTGGGGGTCCTCACAATATCCCTCATGGTTTCCAGCCCTCCCACCACACCCCTGTAATTAGATCCTTTGTAAATAAGCTCTCCTTGAGTCATTCTCATTGGAGTGTGTCATCTGTTTTCTGCTGGAATTGATGACACCCAGCCAGGATTTTTTTTTTTTTTCTTAATATGTATGGGTTTTTTGGACTGGAGAATAGCTTAGGATTGAGGCATTCATCATTGAAGGTCTAAGTCCACTTCTGAGGGAGTTGGCCATGGCTTGTAGTAAGCCGGCTTGTCTTCAGCAGAAAGATGGAGCTAATTCCACTCATACTCGGTCTTATGAGGGATCCTCTGGCAAAGCATTATGAGGTGGTAACCTGGCTTTGCTCTCCAGTCTTCAGGAACAAGTCATTGCCCTGCTGTCCTCAGTCAGCCCTTGGTTCTGCAGAGTCCCAGCACTAGGAGTCTGCGGCCAGTGTCTTCCATCTTCCACCATGCCCTTAAATGTATGCACAACAGCAAAGCACTTTCTACAGGCTCAACTTTGGTAGCCAAGGGAAACAAGGGAAAGGATGTTTGAGGCACAACTGAAGATGTTCATGACCTAAATCAAAGCAGAGTTTGGATTTTTAGCAGGAAAAGTCTCAGAGATAGACCTATGCCAAGGTCATTGCCAAAGAATGACAAAGGAGAGGAGGTCCAAATGTCACCACCTCCAGGAAGCCTCCCTGGGTCTCTTAGGCAGTCAGGTCCATGGAAGATAATGTCCAGGATGGCCTCGTGGAGCTGGCAGGCAGGTAAGCCTCAGGAGTCATGTCACTCCTCACCTTAACCTGGGCAGTGTGGTCTTGGCCACTTGGTCTGAGAAATGTGGTCCTATCACATTGTCCCCATTCTCTGCAGTTGTCAGCCTTCCTGTGGCTGCCCTAACAAATTATCAAAAGCTGGATGACTTCAAACAACAGAAATTCATTTTCTCACATTTCTGGAAGTAAGAAGTTCAAAATCACTATCACTGGGCCAGAACCAAGGTGTCCGCAAGCCCCCCCATCCTCTGGAGGCTTCAGAGGACAATCTGTTCCTTGTCCCTTTTAGCTTCTGGTGGCTGCTGGCATCACTTGGCTTGGAGCAGCATAACTCCCATCTCCGCCTCTGGGATCACAGGGCTTTCACTCTTCTCTCTGTGTAAAATCTCCCTCTGCCTCCTTCTAATCAAGACCCTTGTGACCTCATTTAGAGCCCACCCAGATAATCCATGATCACGTCCCCATCTCAGGATCCTCAATTTAATCACATCTCTAAGGTCTTTGCCATAGAAGGTAACATGTACAAGTTCCAGATATTAGGACATGATATTTTGGGGAGACATTATTCTGTCTACCACAGTGTGTGATTGTGTTTGTGAGTGTGTATACATACATACATACACACATATACATATATTTAACTATTTGAAATACCATATATAAATATCCTCAATGTATACACAACTTTACATAGATGTTTACACATATAAACATTATATTTTAATGTGTGAATATTGTATATTTAAACTAGGCTTCTCCAACTGAAATTTCAGCCCCTTTGCTATAGGGATTGAGTTTGCTGGCCCCTGTACCTCCAACACCTGGGGCAGAGCTAGGCGCATCGTAAGGGCTCTACGTGAACTTGCCATGCACACCACTGACTTCAAAATGGGATTGGCTTTGCAGGGGCAGCAGCGGTAAGTAGATTCTGTGGAGCTTTTTCCCAGAGGCCTGGGAAAATGTCTCTGCCTGGGGCTGCCTGGAGGCGTGATGGACCGAGGGCTCCGAACAGACCTAGGTGTCCCGGGGTCCCCTGCCTGGCAGCTGGCTGGACGATGGCATCTGGAGGGGACCCTTTGCAGACAGACCTCTGTCGAGCCCACTGTAAGCCAGTTCTCCCTTGCTTCAGCTGGGCTCTGATGTGGAGAAGAACAGTCTGCTGGACTGTCCTGTGGGCCACGCAGAAAAGTGTCGGATGGCACATGCCAGACTCTGGTGTGTACCTGGCCACCCATTCCTTGCGTGGATTTTTCTGAGTTGAACTATGCCACCTTGATTGTCCTAAGTTCCCCACACACTCTGCTCTACACGGCCAGTGTGTTGGTTCTATGTGTTTAACTAAGACCCTAAATAGTCCTTTAATACAGTTTGGGGAACTTTTTTTATGTGTTCCGGTGGTTTATATCATCATTCTTACTGTACTAAAATTTACATGCCTTTTTTTTAAAAAAAATAATATTGTCGTTTAAATTTTTGTAAGCTCCAGGGTTATTTTATGACCCATAAACTGACACAATATATTAAAATCTTGGAAGAATTTAATATCAGCACAGATTATCCTATAAAAGAAAAACCCACTCCTAATTCCTGGGTATTATAGGGAGAGAGGGGTATCAAGTATGTTAAAAGGTTTAATAGCTGTTAGAAAATTTTACTGCTGCTGTCAATAACTCCATAATATATTGGGCTAGTTAATAGGTCAATGGAACATATTTATATCTTGCTTAAACTGTTTACTGAAGAATGAACTAATTTCTAATGATAATGAAACACGGAGTCAATAAATATTAATTTTAGCATTTCTAATTTAAATACAATTTTTTACATCTGCCATAAATGTTGGGCTGGCAGCATTAAGATGTGTATTATTGGTTTTGTGTACCAAGGGCAAATGTGTTAAAAACTAGCTGCAATATTTGGTCTGTAACACAATGTTTGTGACACAGCCTTCAAGGTGTGTGATTCTTTATTTTGTTATTAAACTCATAATATTACTAAGGATGTCATCTAAAATATTTGTTCCATCACTATCCATTTTAATATATCTTTGAAAATAAACATCTTTTAAATGCATCTTTTATTCCTGTCCTGCCCACGCAGACGTAGACAATGGACTTGAGGACACAGTGGTGGCGGGGAAAGGGGAAGCTGGGACGAAGTGAGAGAGTGGCATGGACATATACACACTACCAAATGTAAAATAGATAGCTAGTGGGAAGCACCCGCATAGCACAGGGAGATCAGCTCGGTGCTTTGTGACCACCTAGGGGGGTGGGATAGGGAGGGTGGGAGGGAGACGCAGAGGAAGGGGATATGGGGATGTATGCATATGTATAGCTGATTCACTTTGTTATAAAGCAGAAAGTAACACACCATTGTAAAGCAATTATACTCCAATAAAGATGTAAAAAATAAATAAATAAATGCATCTTTTAAAAATATACCTTTTAAAATCATGGCAAATTCTTGCATTTACTACATTTTGAATTCATAGATCACTTCTTCTCTTGATTCTAAAGCTTTTCATTTAATTAATTCAGTTTTGCAACCCAACTGCACGAACCCAGCAGATGTGAATATCCCTTTCTGCAAAGGGCATGTTTCCGGAAGAAAAACAATGTTATAAATTGATTGTGTTTCCGATAGATTTGAGAGGTTAAGGGGTGAATTGTCTATGATGAGTCCTTTTGGAAACAGTAACACTTGGAAAGTAGATGTTTATAAGTTTTTTTTCATCCCATGGGGTCTCCTGAAGAGGGATACACATGCACATAAAAACATACGGAGGGGACCTGACCATGGCAGAGAAGATGTCATGGTGGACAAGTGTTTATGGACCTCCCTCTGCCCGGCACGTTGCTGGGCACAGCAGCCATCCATCTGTCCATCCATCCGTCCATCTGTTTGTTCCCATCATTGGCGTTGCCTCAGTCGCCACTCCACTCAAGGCCCCCTGGCTGAGTTTCACCTCTTCGTATTGATTCTTCTAATGCTGTTTGCTGGTAGAAACTGAATTGTTCCCCCACTTAGTCCCCAAAAGCCATAGATTGAAACCCTAATCCCCAGTATCTCAGAATGTGACTGTACAATGAATGAGCCTTTAAAGAAATAACTTAGGTCAAATGAGACCATAGGAAGCTCTAATCCAAGATGACTAGTGTTATTGTAAGAAGAGGAAGAGACACCAGGGATGCAGGTGCAGAGGGAAGACCACGTGAGAACACAGTGGGAAGGCGGCCACCTACATGCCAAGAAGAGAGAACTCAGGAGAAGCCAGCTCTGCCAACGCCTTGATCTTGGACTTCCAGCCCCCAGAACTGTGAGAAAGTAAATTTCTGTTGTTAAAGCCACCCAGTGTGTGATACTTTGTAATGGCAGCTCTAGCAGGTGGATACACTTGCTAAATCATGAATCTTATTTTTTATTTTAAGAATATATCACTCTAGTTTTGAGAAAAGTATAAGTCAAAAATACTTCCATAGGTAGCCAGCAATTCGCAGCCTTGGAACTACTGGCATTTGGGATCGGATAATTTCTGTGTGGCAGTGGCCATCCTGTGACATGCAGAAAGTTCAGCAGCACCCCTGGCCTCTACCCACTAGATGCCAGTAACATCACCTGACTCAGAACAAACTTGTCCCCAAACATTGCCCAATGTCCCCCAGGGTGGGGATGGGGGACAAAGTTGCCCCTGGTTGAGAATTGCTGAGGTGCACCTTCGTTGAAGACACAGACCCCAAGCGCGTGCACGTGTGTGCTGCAGGTACGTGTGTCCGTGTCCACGAGGATGCAGCACTGTGCATACCTCATGTAAAGAAAGACAGAGAATAAACAGGGCCTCAGAAATCACCCGGGGTTAGGACCCTACTCTTCAGATGAGATCACAGACCCAGAAAGAAGGGCTTTGCCCAGGGCCATGGGGCTCTGGTGGCGGTGCCGGCACCGGAACAGGACTTTGCCCTTCTCCCCCTGCAGAGCAGAGTCACCTCCCCCTGGTTTCCATGGGAGGACAGGACCGTGGCTAAGGCAGGTTTGCGACCATCAGGGAAGCCAGCGGCAATCCTGCGACTGACCCGTACTGGGAGGCTTGTCCTGTTTCCTGGCACCTCTGTCCAGTGAAGTTTATGAGTTCAGGTGCACTGCACTCTTTCCGGCTACCTCCAGCTCCGACACGCATCATTGTACGCAGCCCTGGAAAAAGCAAAGAAGATCAACTTGCCATCCACGGGGGAGCAGGTGTGGAGCTTGCAGCAGGGAGAGGGATGAAACCAAGCAGGTTGGTTCCATTCCGCCCCACCCCCTCCCCGCTCTCACCCTGCTCTGCGCTCTTGGAGGAGCCTGGCATCCTCAACCTGAATCCTCCGGGCTTCCAGGTGGTGTGACCAACAGGGGGCCAGTGGGAGCTCTGGAGGAGGAGAGCAGCGTCAAGGTGGTGATTCCCCTGCGCTCCCCCTGAGAGCCTGCGGGCCGGGCAGTGGCTGTATTTCCTGGAATCCTTCTCTCATAGCCAGAGCCCTCGGCAGCCTGGTCCTTCAGGCCAGGTGGGAAGGGTTCCCCATCGTTGCTGCCCTGGGGCTTCACTACCCTTCACTACTCCCTGCAGCTCTTCTCTCCAGGCCCTTGCCTGTGCCATCTGTGGCTGCCGGGACATGGCTGGCGGAGACCCTTCTTTGATTTCTACTGAGCTGAATCTCAAGCTGGTGGCCATCGTCATCCTGTTTTGTAAGGGTCACTATTGCCCTCCATTTTCTCTTTTACGTTTAAACGGACACAATTCCCCCCAACGAATGTGTTATGTTAAGGATTAGGCTTTAATAATCTAGTATTTTATTAATATATTTTAATATTTAATGCTAACATTTTATGTGGAGTTCTCGGTCCTATTACTCTAGTAAATTTTGCTGATAAAATTATTTTTTTTTCTATTTTACCTTTTGAATAGTAAAGATTATGGTGGAGTAAAAACTAATTAGATTTCTTTGGGGTAAGTGATGAGGAGAAAGATTTATTTCTCTGGAAATGATTCATCCTCTGCATCCTCTTCTAATTTCTTAAGCCTCCTGCAGGCATCTCATGTCCCCCAAACTGGCCCTGAAAGGAAGGTGATGGGTACCTGCCAATGTTCATTTGATGACTGTTAAAATTTTAGAATAGGGGAAACCTTACAGAAAATCTAATGAGCCCTTAGTTTTATAGGTAAGAGACGGGCATCCTCTGTCCCTCAGCAAACACGAGCTACCTTTGCTGAGAAGCCTCTTTCCTCCTCACATCCCCCCTCCTTGCATAAGGTGGCTGACGGAAATCTTCGCATAACCTGATCTCTGAATTAGTAACTTAGTCACATAGCGCATTGGAATATGCATGTTGCCTCGCTGTGGATGGGGCCTCGCCTTCTCGGCCTGGAGGACTGTTTGATGTGCCTCCTTTCATCCTCTTCCTCCTCCTCCCTCAGGACAGACTTTCCACAGGGGCGTGATGAGGACCAGAGCACGTGGATAGAGGGGACGCTCACACGTTCCCACCAGAAGGTCCCCAGATCGTGGTAGGAGGTCTGCGTGTTATCATGAGGGTCTCCCCGCCCCAGAGCCTGGGAACCCTCGAGCTCTCCCCCTGCTGTGCTCAGCGGCCCTTCCCCTGTTGGAATCCCACCCAGAATTGAGGGGCGATTCTACATGATCTGGAATTTTTTCTCTCTCACCCGCTTCAAAACTTTCCCTGGGGGTCATCCATCCTATTGAATTGTCAGGCTGAAAAATATTCCTACATTCAGCGAAGACTTGGAGCTGGGAATTTGGAAAAACTAGTATCTGATAAGGTGTTACTGATGACTAAGTGCTTACTGTGCCAGCAGCCCGCCAAGTTGTTACGTTAAACCAGCCCCAGGTCTCCAGTGATGGAAGGAACACAGAAAATGAGTTGGGGAAGCGGACTGTTTGCGCGTTTCAACAGTTCTGCATCTGCGTCTCCTGTGGGTGGTGGAAAGTCCCCAGCCTGGCCCCCAGCCTGCCTTCCCAGCCAGCCCCGGGGCTTTTCTAGAGCAGATACCCCCAGGACCCCATGGCTGCCTCTGCCAGAGCCATCCGGGTCTCCACGCCTTGGCTCACTCTGTCTTTTCTGCCTGGAATTTCCCAAATCCCTCTCCTTGCCCATTTTACTTCCTTACTTAAAATGCGTTTTGGTTTTTTAAAAATAATGTATCATAAAGAGAAGAAGTTCTATATCGACTATGATGTCAATACCCAAAGTTAATATTTTGCATTTAATTTAGTCCCGTTTTATTGCACATATATTTTTGTATTTTTTAAGAGTTTCATAATTTAATATCCAGAGAAGGATTTCTATGAACAAAAAGAAGCTTAAGTCTCAGGGCCTCTGACCTGCGTGGGGCTCCTTCCTGGATGGCTGATTTATATTCTCTCTTGAAAAGAGGCCACACAAGTTGTGTAGTTTTCAGTGCCCCCCAAATCTGGATCTGCCCTTGTTCATATTACCCATGAGTTTTCCCAAGGTATTAAAATCTCTTTATGAAGAGGATTCTGGGGGGTTGAAGAGTGGACCCCGGGGGTGAAGCAGAGTTTATTCCCTTAGTGCTGGTCCAATATTGCCATCACAAATTACACAGCGGGCGACACATTTATGCATTAATCTTTGTCCACATTTCTTATTATTTCCTTGGAACAGACTTCCAGGAGGAGAATTACCGGGGAAAAGAGGAGATATAGATTTATGGTCCTTGATACTCACTGGCAAATCACTTTCCCTGATGGACATGTTGTCAGCATGATGACAATTCTACCCAACCTTACCCTTGCTGGTAATTAAAAATAAGTATTTTAAAATTCCTCTCAATTTGGTAGGTGACAAATGGGATCTTCTTTTTCTATCCTTAATTATTTGATTACTTACAAGGCTGAACCTTTTAATAGCCACTATCCATCGGTATTTATATTTTGTAAATATTCTGGCTGTATGCTTGAGTCTTCACACTTTTTTAATCAACATATATGCACTTTGTGTATTAGGGATGTTGATCTTTATGCATCATACTGGTTTGAAATATAGTTTTCCTAGTTTGATACATGCTTTTTCATTTTCGTATTGGAATTTAAAAAAAAGTATTTTTCTATTTATTTATTTATTTGCCACGCTGTGCAGCTTGCGGGATCTTAGTTCCCCAACCAACCAGGGATTGAACCTGGGCCCCCAGCAGTGAAATCGCTGAGTCCTATCCACTGGACCACCAGGGAATTCCCTAAAGTTTTGACATCAGTAATTCTGACATCAGTTTCAAGACCTCAAATGATTCTTTTATTGATATTTTTACTATACTGTTTTCTCCTTTGCATTTTTAATTAGAAATACTTCCTACATCCAAAGGTCGAAGCATATAATATAATACTTGATCTTTATATTTAACTTATTTTTCCCTCTAGTGTTTGTTTTAGTATATGATGTGAGAGGAGTTTTCAGGTCAACATTTTGTCTATTTTGCCAGCCAGTTTTGCTGGCACCGTTTATTAAATGTGCAATCTATCCCTCACTGGTTTGAAGAGACAGCACCTCTGAAGGGCTGGTGCTTCTTAGGGGCTGCAAAGTGACTGGTTCTGTCCCATGGCCACTGTCCCTGGATGCTGGCTTCGTGATTGAAGACTGTTCTGCACAGTCAGCTATGGGAGGGCAAGAGCTTACCCATTACTCTCATTGCGACAAATTTATTCTGTTCTAAAAATTCTCATTTTCTTAAGAAGCTTTGTTATCAAATATAACATACATATTAAAAAGTGCATAAAACAAATGAAGAACTTCACAAATTACTAAAAGCTGAGTATTTATGTAACTACCACCTGCATCAAGAAATAGAACATTGGAAGCCTCCCGGGGGGCCCGGCATGCTTTGACCTCATCCTTCCACGCTGGTCCCTGCAAGGAAGCACTGGCCTGACTCTTAGGGCAATCGCAGCCCTGCTTTGCTTTATTATTATTATTATTATTATTATTATTTTTACTTTTTTTTTTTTTTACTTTTTTTTTACTTTTTTTTTTTTACTTTATTATTTTTAACTAAGTAATGTAATGTCATTTTGCACATTTTTAAACTTTATGTGAATTAACTTTATATAAAAGGACTTTTATATTCTTTAGTATATGGCTTTTTTTTGTTCAATGTTTCATTTTTAAAACTCATCCATATTTTTATGTGTAATTTTAGTTCAACTGCGTTCATTGCTATGTAATATTTCATAGAATTAATATCCTATAATATATGTATCTATTCCACTGTTGCTGGAAATCTGGATTGCCCCCAGTAAAAGGCTCCTATGCTTGATGGTGTCTATTGATGAAAAGATGCTCTTATTCTTAAGGTATTAAAAGGTCTCAATCAAATCCTTTTGGAGTGCTGTATGTGTCCTGTCTAAGAAATCTTTTTCTACCCATAAGTCATGAAGGAGTTTTTCTACAATGTCTTCTAAACACTATATTCTTTTGCCTTTTTCATTTAAGTCTATAATCCTTTGGAATAGAATTTTGTG
The DNA here is from genome assembly GCF_028021215.1 of Eschrichtius robustus. Classification (NCBI taxonomy): domain Eukaryota; kingdom Metazoa; phylum Chordata; class Mammalia; order Artiodactyla; family Eschrichtiidae; genus Eschrichtius; species Eschrichtius robustus. The sequence goes on along the minus strand of NC_090830.1, from coordinate 135,889,590 downwards.
CATAGGGTGAGTTAGTGATCCAATCAAATTTTTTCAGTATGGATACCCAATTTTCTCAGCATTGTTTTTGAAAGTTTACCCTTTGTTTTGCAATTAGACCTTTGTCATAAATCATCATATATATATATGGGTTGGTTTCAGACCTTTAGTTCAGTTCTTTTGGTCTAAATCACTTTACCAACACCTACCATCTTAATTAATACATCATTCTAACAAGCCTTAATCTCAGGGAAAGCAATTCTTCTCACTTGTTCTTCTTTTGTAAGATGACCACTTTGAATTTCCATATGAATTTTTAAATCAGCTTTACAGTCAGTCCACAAAGAGAGCTTTTCTGGAACCACTGGAGTCCCACTCATAGTCTACTGGTCTTTACAATATTGTATCATCCAATTCACAAACTTTATGGCTTCGAGTATCCTGTTAGCTCAGTTGGTCAGAATGTGATGCTAAGACCAAACAATTAGTCTTCATTATTCACCTCCCATCTGATGCACAGTATTTCTATGTCCTCAATTTTTAAAATAATATTGCAAATGATACCTTTATCATTTTCAGTTTTTGCTTAATGGGACTATATAACTGTATAGGATGACTTTTGTATATTAACTTTCTACCTAGAAAAAGTTTGAGGGTCACCTATTAATTCATTAATTAATCTTAAAATTCTTCTGGGGGATTGACATACACAATTATTTATTATTTTATTTATTTTTATCATTTTCAAAAACAATAGGTTTGTTTCTTCCTTTCCAGGGAATCTTTCAGCTTTTCTTTGTCTTGACAGCTGCATTGGCGAGAACGTTTGGTACCATTTGGAACAGAAATGGGGATAGTGGGCATCTTGACGTGTTTCTTTACAATTTAGTCTTCCAGATGATTTTTAGCATAATTGTTTTCAAGCTAAATAAAACCCCACTGAGATGTTAATAGGGATTGCACCTTGGCACCTGTAATACGTATACTCTTCACAACTAGGAGCAAGGATTTCTATTTATGTCATTCTAGAAATATTATAACATTTTCTTCTTATGGTATCAATGCATTCCTTACAAGTGTAATCTTAAATTCCTCTTTTTTTTCTGGTTTTGCTTTCTAATGTGAGAGGGATGTAAATTCCTAAGTATCTTCTAACTGGTCGTTGCTGATATTTAGAAGCCTATTAGTGCTTATATGTTTGCTTTGCACATTTCTAAATTTTCATTATGTTTCCCCGTTGATTCTTTTGGGTTTTCTAAGTGCACATAATATTTTCAGCAAATACACGTTTGTCTTCTCTTTAGAGGAGTTATATGTCTTAGATCTGAGATATTTAGGAAAGCTCTCTTACTATTCTCTAGTTATTTATTTCTAACATTATTAAATTTTTGCTTATAAGGATTCTGCACTTTGAAATCTATTCAAGTTTATTTAGGTTTTCTTCTGTGATTTTGTGTATGGCCTGTCATGTGGGTAATTTTGTGCATATTTAATGGATATTTGAAACAAAGTAAAAATCTTTATCTGTAGGATAAAACTGTGAGTGAGTGAATGTGTGTGTGTGTGTGTGTGTGTGCGCCGATACACTTTCATACACATAGAAACACATTTATAATAATTATAAAGCAGTAACTCTAGCTCCATACGTGTTCATGTTAGGTGTTTGTGTGTGATTGAACTTGTTAATCTTGTCAGTTAAATCCTCTATAGGCTCACATTTTTTTGTCTATTTGATTTTCCAGTGTTGGAGAAAGCAGATTAAATCTTCCCTCTATGACTGTGGTTTCATTAATTCATATTTTTATTCATAATTATAAAAATAGTTTGATAGTTTGATTTATGCTGTCCACTGATTCTAGGGTGATGGCTGCTATTCCTTCTCAGGTGATTTTAGTTCTTATCAATATCAAATACACACTCCTTTGTCCTAGTTAAATCTTTCAGGTTTGAATTATACTTTTCTGTTAAGCCTAGTGCTGCATTTACTTTTCTTTTTGTTAGCATTTCACTGTCTGACTCTTTACAAATGTCTCTATCATTTGGTTTGACGGGCAGGCATAAGCAAAGCTGTGCTGTGGGTGATACATGTTTACTCACCTTCAAGCCGTTTAATAAAAAATTAGAGTCAGTTTCAGTTATCGTCACTAATATATTTTGGCCTTATTTCTGTCCCCATTCTTTTGATTTGTTTTCTATTTGGTAATAAAACTGAATTTTAATTATTTTGGTTATATGCTGGCCTCACGCATAGCAGCCCTCCAGTTGGCGCTGGAGAATAATGTCCATGCCGACCGCCGGCTGTGCGGGGGACCTTGGGGAGTGTGAGTCTGGGGCAGTCTCTTGCCAACACTCTTCTGACTGTGCAAGCACAAGGCGAGATCCCTACGGAGCCCACAGCAAAGGCTTGAACCTGTGAAACTTCTCCTTTCCCAAGGTTATTGTCTCACCACTGGGGAATTCTGGTCCATTTTTAATGAAAGCAACAAGAACAGTGTTAATAAAGTCAGCATCGTCTGAGAACTCACCCTTATTTGCTGAACGACAATGTCAGAACCCCCGCTCAGCTAGAATGAAATAGGCAAAAGTAAATTTACTTGCTTCTGCCCCAATTCAATCTGATTTTTGTGGCTATTTATAGAATGTTTTTCACTAGATCACTTCCTACCCACCAAGCATTGGGACATTTTTTATAAAGCAGTTGGTATAATTTAACTGAGAAGAACAGTTCATCACATGTAATCAACTCAACCTACTCTGGGTCCTGAAAGCAGCAGAATTACTGTGGGAATCTCAGTACCAATAATTATCATTCATAAAAATCAACATCTTTGAGCAAAATATTTGTCTAAAGGTTGGTGTCAGAAGACCTTAATGTAAATCCCAACTCTGCTACCAGCTGAGCCTCAATTTCTTTATCAGTAAAATCGGCACAGTAGTGTTTGTCTGGTGAGCATATGGGGCTTATTAAATGATATTCCACTTGAAAGTGATTAGCAAAGAACCAGACATATTGTAGGCTCTCAATAGAAGCTTTTCTCAATTAATTTGTAAGTAGCAGCAAGATGGATACCATTGTTTGGTTTTGAACATGGATGACCATAGAAAAGATTAACACACTCAGTATCACCTTGACCAGATTAGCACTGGCATCTAATCACTTGAATCAAGGTATTATAGTTAAGAAAACACTGATTTTGTAAGTTAAAGAATCCATATACATAGATTGAAGTAGACCCTTACAATGTGATATTATTTACATTTTCTGAATGCATACATTCAAATGTAAACTGAATAACCCAATTTACATCTTATCTTTAGAAAACATACAGCAAAATGCATTGACTGAGTGATTTAATTCCAATCTTGCTTCCTTGAAATAGTCTCTGTTCAGTTATCTTATGCTTGGTTTTAATGGATGTTGGGAAATATAAGCTACTTCCAAATCCTTTGGAAGAAGGTCAGCTCTGAACTTACCAATCAATAAATTTGCAATATGTGAAGATAATGTTTCACATAAAGTATAAGATTTTTAAAAAGATCAAAGAAAGAGGAGCTCTTCCAGCCCATTCTGCTATTCCGAATATATCTTCACCCCCCTCCTATCTCACTTTCAATGCACTAATGTAAGAAACATAAAAGTAAGGCTAAATTTAAAGCAATGTTGGGATGTTATGAAGAGTGTCATCAGCAGGCAAAGGTACTGAAAAAATTCTGGACAATATAAAGTAGAAGACAGAAAGATGTCAAAGAATAACAGAGAAAAGGAAACAGCAACCTCTGAGAGGTAAACGTAGGATCCTTTAAAAAGTGATTTTTTTCCCTGAAGAAACCAAGAATCACGCAACTGGTCAGAGACAGCAGGGGCAGGGAGGAGGATGGGGCCTTGGCTTTTTGCTAAGGAATTAAATTCAGGCGTGTGGCACTGCTGCAATAATTTCCCGGTCCCACAGCTGTCTTCTCTCCCAAGAGGAGAGCCATGGAAGCAGAACTTCATACCAATTCACTCTTGGACACCTCCGGAGTGGAGGAGCTTCGGGGGCTGAAGAATGGTGAGGTTGCTTTAGGTGACTGATACCAGTTCACAAAGATAGAAAGCTCCCAAGCCAAGAACGCAAGCTACCTGCACATCCTAAACAAAGGCATACTTTCCTTGCATAAACACAGGAACGAGGGCTGCTGTAATCAAAACCTGCACCAACCACATGCAGAATGGGGATTTTCATGTGGACTGAGGCATAGTATGCTAACCTCCAATACCAATCAATTTAGACTTCTATCTATAGAAATAAACACAATTTCAAACACAGAATAAACAGAATTCCACATATTAAATAGAGGCACTAAACGAACACTCTAGAAAAGTTCAAAGAAGACTAAGTTAACATAAGAAACAGAGATTTGAAGATCGCCTTCTGAGGGTTCTCACTATTCTTATTTTAGGTGACATATACCCACAAAAATTAAAAACATTATAATTCAAAAGAAAAATTAGAATTTTAGAAATAAAAAGTGGTATTATCAGTGTAAACCAACAAGGGAAACAAAAAGAAAACCTCAACAGTCTGGCTAAATAACAGAGCAGACATGGCTGGAGATAAAATTAGTGAGATGGAAGATCCAGTCAAAGGATTTTCTCATGCCACACTGCAACAGGTTAAAGAGTTAGAGGATACAAGGGAAAAGTTAAATGCTACCAAATAGGTACCCAGATCCAGAAGTCCAGCATCTGTCTAACAAGAGTTCTAGCAGGAAAAAAGAATGGAGAGAAAATGAACAAACATTAAAAGAAAATTTCTGGAAGTGAGGAATTTCTTAGATCCTGTTATATACTAAGCAGAAATAATAAAATACAACTCACCTAGATGCCTTGGTGTACTTTTTGAATTGCAGGGTGTGCCAGATATTCTTCCTTGACTCTTAGTATCACTGTGGTTCTTTTCAGCTCTCTCCTGCACTGAGGGAGCTAGAATTCTTGGATCTAGGTTTAGGAGACTCCTTTGTCAGCAGATTTCAGTTTGATGCCAGAGTCTAGTTTGAGGTTGCTGATGAGAAGCAAAACTTGTCTCCAGCAGCAGCTATGGGCTGGAATGTGGGTTCTGGCAGACAGAACATGGGGGCTTCTGGAAGCACACACATCAATGTTATGGGGAGTCATGGTCATGAGGCAGCAGTTCTGCAATTGCTGTCCTACCTGAATGCCCAAAGCCTTGGCAGTCCTGCTCATCCTGTCTTTCTCAGTGGGTTAAAGCCTTCAATCTTCTGCATTAAATCCCTTCACACTTGAAATACTTAGAAAATAACCTGGTTTCCTGACAGAACCCTAACTGATATGCAAGGAAAATGAGAAAATACTAAAAACTGACAGAGAAAGAGAAAATAGACAAAAAGTTATCAACAAAAGAAATAACACTGGTATTAGAATCCTAGCTTGCAACATGGGATACAAAAAAAAAATAGTGGGACAGTGTCTTCAAAAGGACATTTTGAACCAAGAATTCTCTGTCTATCTAAATTATTATTCAAACTAAAACCAAAGCAAAAATAAATACATTTTTACTCTTGTAAGCATTCAAAACATTTACTACTCTCTCTTAAGGATTCTCAAGGATGCACTCCAACAAAATAAAAACATGAATTTGATAAATACAAATATATGAGATAAAAGAAGCAGTAATGAGCAAAAGTACTATAAAGCATTTTATAACTCATTTTAGTATATTTTTGGTAATGTGATTGAAAAATTTTCAAGCAATTATTAATAATTAATGACTCAGAAAGTAGAATGAGGATAATTCTGAAAAAATATAGGTACTTTCATTTAAACTTAAGATATAGGGAGAAAGATAAGTTGCCTTATTTGGGGAAAGGGATAAATTATAGTTAAGAATTGTCAGCATTGATATAAAAACATATTTAAGTATAATATTAGAAGAATAGATATAATATATATAAATTCCAAAGCATTAGCTCAAATAAGTAGGAAAGAAGAAAACTTAATTCATCTAGCTAAAGCATGGAAGACAAGAAACAGTCAGGAAATCAAATATATCAATTAACACAATACATGAGCGTGCATTGATTTTGCACATTAAAGGACAAAGAGCAGATTGGAAAAAAAGAAAAAAAAAATGTGATATGCTATATACAGGAAAGACACACAGAGTAACATGACCTTGAAAAATTAAAAGATTAAAAGGTGAAAAAAGCTAAAACAAAGGGATAGATTGTAATAAATTTGACAAAAGGTAGTAAAAGAAAAAGAGAAAAAAGATGAAAAGAAAAGAAAAAAAGAAAGGAAAAGAAAGCAGGAATATTTCCAAGTGGGAGACCAATATAAATATGCCTAAACATGTCAGCCTATTCTTAATTCAATAATAGAGCATATCACAGAGTAGATTAGTGATTGCCAGGGGATGGGGGATGGGGGAAATTGGGAGATAATGGTCAAAGAATACAAACTTTCAGCTAGAAGATGAATAAGTTCTGGGGATCTAATGTACAGCATGGTGAATATAGTTGGTAATACTGCATTGTATACTTGCAATTTGCTAAGAGAGTAGATCTTAGGTGTTCTTAGCCCCCATCACCCCCAAGCAAGTAACTATGTGAACTGATGGATGTGTTAGTTAACTTGATTGTGGTAATCATTTCATAGTGTATACATATATTGACTCATCACATTGTACACCTTAAAAAATGTGAGCAACTTACAGAAAAAAGTAGTAGGGAGTATATTGCAAATTATAACAGAAAAGAGATTCTATATTTTGCTAATTCATATTAATGTAACATGGAGTGAGATCAATGGTAGGGAGAGTAGGCGCACTCATCCACATTCACTGTGGTTTAGTGAGTAGATGTTGCTAGAGCATTTTTGGAGGGCAATATAGCAGCAGTTATCACAGTTTACAGTGTGCATATCCTTGAGAACAAGTCCCTTGTAGAGACATCCTGTAGAAATATTAGGACAATTACATAAAGCTAAAAGCACACGGGTACTCACTGCAGCCTTATCTGTATAGCCAAGAACTGGAGCCAGTTTAAGTGCTGATGAGTTGGATAATGGAGAAATGACTTATGGTACATCCATTCTATGGAATACTATGCAGGCATCAAAAATCATCACATAAAAAAATAACACTGTAAAAGGTGAAAGATACATTGACAGAGGGGGAAACAGATGCTGCAGAACAATATGAGGAATATTTAATAACAGCAAACTTGCATGTGCAAAGTATTCACTTATGAATTTTGACATAAAGATATAAATCATACATACCAACTGTTTTCAGTGGTTATTTTTGAAAAGGCAGGTTGGTTTGGGAGGGGCTGTGAAAGGAATCCATCGTTTAACTCAGTATGATTCTGCATAACTTGACTTTTTTTTTACAAGCACGACTCCATTAAAATTTCTGCTAATTAAAAAATAAGAAAATTATCTGAAGAAGTAGGGGGCAGCCTCAGAATCTTTGTTAAAGGAGCTCTGGTGAAGACCAGGGGAAATATTGTTTAATGTGTGGGGCACAAGGGGTTTGTCTGTGAGCTACTTAGGTTGATGGGTTGAGGTCAAGTGGAAAGGAATGTTCACATCCCATAAGAGAAACATACTAAGAGCAGCTAGTATAAATTTTAATGATTGTTTTAATAAAAAATAATTCTTTATGAGACTGATGTTTTCAAACAAAACTGAACCTGATTAGCTTGGTTGGATGCAGATATAACTTACCACTTAAAAGATACTTATTTACTGTTTCCTGACTTCTTTTGTGTTATTTCTCATTATTTACCAAGGTAACTTGTTGTGTTTTATTCACTCTGTAGACACCTAATAATTACATATTTATCCACATATATCCCAATAGAAGCATCACTGCGTCCAGTTCTCTTAGACCTGAGGCAACTAAATGTTGTCAACATTACAGATACTAGGAATCATCTTTCACTTTAGCAGCAGATAGGTTTGAGACAAATCCCCCAGGATGGAGTAAAAATCATAATTCCCTATGGGCTTGCCTGAAACGCCAAGCAGAAAATTAAGCATATTAGCCCATCAGGATAGGCTAAGTGGCACAAAGGAAAAAGTTAAAAAATAAAAATCTCCAAATATCAGTGGTTTACAACAAACATCATGGGTCTAGTGTGGTTTTCTCCAGATTGTCTTCACTACGGGACCCAGCCTGAGAGAGCAGCCCATGTCTGGGAGGCCGCTGGTCTCCTGGCAGAAGTAAAAAAGGAAATCACTGCCAAGCAGCCCTGGTTCTAACAGCATCTGCCTAGGAGTGGCTTGTGCTCACACGTCATTGGCCAAAAGAGGTCATGTGACCAAGCCTGCTGTGACCCGGCAGCCATGACAGGGAGTGACACCCTGAATTCAACAGTTTTTAACAATACTGAAGGCTAGTTCCTGTCACCTGGACTGTTATTCACACGCCCGTGCACACACACACACCCAGACTGACAGAACTCACTAGTCTATGGAAAAGCAGTAGGAAGAAAAGTGTGTGAGAGTATTGTTTGGGTCCACTCAGAACTAAATATTTAGTTCAGAAAATTTTAGAGAGCTCTTTGAGTTAAATGAAAGACAGAACTGAAGAGACAGTGGAAGGGTGACTTAACACCAGCATTTTCCCAGCAAGGGCACAAACTAGAGTGCCATCCTGTGACAGCAGAGAAAGATGCACTGAGCTTTGATTTCTCCTGATCTTAAATATGTGTGTGTGTATACATGCATAGACATATATTCTGAGTTAAAATCAGTTAGAAGCTCTCCTTTCCTAAAGAAAAATTCCAACATTAGCAAGATTCCCTGATAACCTGTCCACCTCCTTCATCCTTATCTCAGCCATCCTTATCTTATCTATCCTTATTTATCCTGATTTGGGAAATGGCATCATTTTTGCAAAGGACCTCCTTCACTACTGTCAGATTTCATAGAGTTCCCCAAAAGTGTCTTCCTGCATGCTATTCCTTCTTCCTGGCATCTAATAAATCCTCAATAAATATTCATTTAAAAGTAATAAATGAAGAAAAACTGAGATGAGGAGATAAAGTTACAGGAAACCAGAGAATGTTGACAGGGAGCAGTGGGGTGTTTAATCAGATCAGGCTGGAGATCTTGGCGGAAGGATCCATTCTGTTCACTCCTCCCCCAGGGGTAAGAAAACAGGCATGATGTGACTTTTTTTTTTTTTTTTAATTTTTTGAGCCTTAAACTGTCAGGAAGAAGACATGGAGAAGTGAGTTGTGATCCACCCGAGGAAGGAGGGGTTGGGAGGGAGGTGGGAGCAGAGCCATTGCCGAGGGTGGGATGGGGCGACCGAGAAATGGCCGCAAATTTGCCTAAAACCGGAGCAGGGAGTGTGGTCCATGTCATGCAAAGTCTCTGAATGAGGGGATTACACATATTCTTCAGGTCACCTTGCTTCTTTTCTTTTCTTTTCTTTTTTTGAAACTTGAAGGAAATATTAATAATTTGAGAGAATTCACAAAAGATTTACAAACTAATAAAAGTTAGAATTGACGGATTATCTAATTGTACTTTTATTATAAAATGTCAATTATGTATGCTAATGTTCACGCAGTTTTGTTAGTCACTATACATATTCAAAACAGACTCCCAAATCCTTGTCATCTATATACTCTAAAGTCAAGCTTTCATGTATTTTTTTAAAAGTGATATGCTGGTGTTTATTAGACTTGTCTTAAGTTCTCTAACCCTTCCATGAAATAAAGCCTATACCCCTGTATCAGCAAGTAGTGGGTATGCTACTTGGCGGAAACACAATGATTATGTACATTTTTTAAAAAATTTATAATTTTTCTTTTTTTTACAACCTGAGAAACTGGAGAGCTTTACTGCAAAGACAGCCGATGTGCCTCCATCCCCCGCAGGATGTGTGAGCCCAGGTTCACCGACCCAACACAAGGACCGCAAGCTCCCCTTCTAACAAGTGAATAAAGTACCCTCATCATTGGCCGTAAAAGGGTGTACAGCACAGACTGGCTGGTCCACCAGGCTTCAAGGGAGGACCCTCTCTGGCACGGTGGGTACATTTTGTCCCTGGGCTGATTTCCGCTGGCTGCAAAGTTTGCAAACGTGTCCAGGTTATTTCTGTCATGTCTCTACAACCGGCCTTCAATTTTTAAAAGAGCCCTTGTTTAAATCCAACTCAGTTTCTACACTGGCCAAATTGAAAACATCAGTCCACCCTCCAGAGGAAACCTACTTTATCATGATTTATACATGGGAACATGAGCCCTGCCAAGAAACACACAACCTCTGCCCAATGTTAATAACTGCAGTATGGAGACAAGGTCCATTACATGGGATAATTCTGTACAGGGTTGAATCTTTTTAAAGAAAAAAAAAAAAGATGAGACTCTCACTTCCCATGAATAGGAGTGAACAAATGTTAGCAGATAAATGTGGATGGGCAACAGATTTGATGAGTAGTACCAGTGAAGAAGCAGGGTTTCTGAGTCCTTCCCAAAGATTAACTGAACATGAAATATTGTAGAGCCACGGGTGTAGGCAGTGCTGTGCTGTTAATTACTTAACAACCAGTTCTCCAAAGGGGAAAAGCCCTGATCTAGAGTGTTTGCCAATTTCTGTGGTGTAAATACTGCCACCACATAGCAAATCAACGTGTAGTATTTTCACTGTACGGATAAAATTGGCGTAAATAACCTCAAGCGCGTAGACAGTAAGAAAATCTACTAGAGCAATTAGAAAGTGAATTATTCTGGGAACCTGTTACCTTTTTCAAAGTATGATTTATATAAGTTTATAGAACTTAATATATAATAACCGACCCAACACAAGGACAGCTTGCAAAATTCCTGAAAATTTAACAACAGACTCTGGAGAGTCTGTCCAAGCCAGCCCGGGCACACCACTGGGTCGTCGGGGCAGGCGATGTATGCAACTGTGGGCGTTTTTATGAAAAAAATCTCACTGACAGAAGAGTGAATCAGAGTGCCACATGATGATACATTTTAATCGATTGTACCCTTTCCTAGGGTCTGGTTGCAGATTGGCCTGTGCTCAAGTTGGCAGTCTTGTAGACGCAGCCATGCTTTCAAGCACGAGCCAGAAGGCTGGGGCCTGCGGTCCTGGACCTGAGTCCCGAGAGCCTTCAAAATCTCTTGTGCGTGTTTCTGAAAGTAACTGTCTCAGGCACATTTTTTTCTCAGTATCTAGATCCTTTAAGTTGTTCTTGCTTTGGGTGAGATGGAGTGATCAGTGTTATATTTCCTTATATCATCTCTAGGACAGAATTCAGAGACCGTAAGAGACTTGGGCTGTTTTCGAAGGCGGTGTCAATACACAAGCACCCGTGGAGTCAGTGGTGCTGGATGAGGAACAGAGGACCAGGGACCGAGAAGCATCAACAGTCAGGGCAACACGGAGGGGAAACGGGGCAACACGGAGGGGAAAGGCTGTTGGGAAGGTGACTGGGATTTCCAGAGCATCTGGGAACTGGCGGGAATGGGTGGGGAAGGCCAGCTGCTATGGGCTCTGCATTCTGTCTCATCCCCACTCCCTCAAATCTAGATAAGCTGGGGCGGCAGCTGCCAGGACTTCACTTGAGAAAGGGCACCAATGTCTGCTCCGAGGTCTCTCCTGGGCTGGAGAGTATTCATCACAGAGGAAGGGGGCAGAGGCCTGTCTGGCGATACAAGATACCTACAGGCTGAAGCCTAGATCCCCCTCAAAGTTAAGGGTCCCAAATCCACTTTCACGATAGGAAGGGGGGTCAGCGAAAATTCTCCAACTCGGGTAGCATTACCAAAGGTGCCGCAGCTGTAAGGGTGGTCGGGACACAGGCCAGCCCTGGGCTCAGGGCTGGGCTGGTGTTCAGAGCCTACAGGGTTAGGGGAGCAGGTCCACACAGACCCGGACTCCTGACTGAGTCATGGGTCTTGGCCAGGACCTGCTGGAAGAGAGAAGGTGAAGACGAAACCATCTTACTGAGGGTTTTAAGGAATTTGAGTCAAAAACTCACTCCTGCCTGATTGGCGAATCCTGAGTGAGTACACGTTGGAAGCATCATTCAGTGGCAGGTGTTCCCAAAATACAGCAGCAGTTTTCTCCAACACCTGGACCCACCTAAGGCTCATTCACATCACCGATGCGGCACTAGTCAGAGATCTGATGGGAATTCAAGGGAGCTTGGGTCTTCTGGGTCACGTGGGAATCTCAGCCAAGGGGAAAGGGTGTCCTAATCTGCAAGCTCTTCAAAAGGTCAAAAGTTCATACATATTTTATGATTTTTTTGTTCTAGTTCTGTGGAAAATGCCATTGGTAATTTGATAGGGATTGCATTGAATCTGTAGATTGCTTTGGGTAGTATAGTCATTTTCACGGTATTGATTCTCCCGATCCAAGAATATGGTATGTCTCTCTGTATCATCTTTGATTTCTTTCAACAGTGTCTTATAGCTTTCTGAGTACAGATCTTTTACCTCCTTAGGTAGGTTAATTCTTGTTGCAATGGTGAATGGGAGTGTTTCCTTAATTTCTCTTTCTGATCTTTCGTTGTTAGCGTATAGGAATGCAAGGGATTTCTGTGCATTAATTTTGTATCCTACAACTTTACCAAATTCATTGATTAGCTCTAGTAGTTTTCTGGTGGCATCTTTAGGATGTTCTATGTATAGTATCGTGTCATCTGCAAACAGTGACAGTTTTACTTCTTCTTTTCCAATTTGTATTCCTTTTATTTCTTTTTCTTCTCTGATTGCCATGGCAACATAGTTTTTTATTCCAAAACTATGTTGAGTAATAGTGGCGAGAGTGAACATCCTTGTCTTATTCCAAAGGAGCATATTTCTTGACCTTAGGCGATGTGCTTAGAAGATGCTTTTCTGAACGCTTTTAAGGTGGGTTGGATTACTGTTGCAGGGGCTTGGTTCAGCTCAACCATTTATAGGTGACAACCTTCTGGGTAGAAGGTTCTGACAGGGGCACGGTGCCCGGGAACACAGGACAGTCCCCTGCCAGAGCACCACAGCCATTGCGGTGGGACAGGAGATCAATCCAGCTAAGAGTGTCGAATGTAATTGACCTGCTCAGTGACAGGAAAACTGCTCACATGGTCCAGGAATGGTGAAAAGTCAATTCCAGTTTTGAAAAATCTGTCAGAGTAATTAAAATAGAATGTAGTACAGGAGAGCTAATTAATACACTCTCAGCCTCCCTCTCCTCATCCACGGCTTTGTTCTCGCCTCAGCCCCCCGTTCACACCATGCCAGGGGCGCAGGCTTTGGGATGCTGGCTTCACCTGACGGAAAAGTTTAGCACTGGGAAGAGTAAGGTAAACTGACACAAACAATTAGTGTCTGCTTCTAGAACAAATAGAAGTCAACTAGCGATTAGTGTTGTCATTTCTAATCTTTTTAAATTATTTGATTATAATAAAAGCACAGAAATCAGAAAGGGAGGCCGTTCTTTATGGCATAATTGATCTTTTAAATGGTCCTATTTGATTTTGCATTTTGTCAAAAATGCAAGTAACTCTTGAAGCTTTGCATGAAGACATTCATAGAAATTATTAAAGCTCTGACACCAAATTACCTGAGAGATTACATGAGATGTTTGACCGGTTTGCCTGTCAACCTGTAGGCAGCTTCTACGATGGTTGTTAACCACCCTTGATTGGCCAAGACAGCAGTGCTTCCCCAGGGGAAACTTTTAGGATGAAAAAACATAATCAGAGGGGACCCTCCAGAAGACGGAGCCAGAAGGATTCCAAAATGGACCACTGTGGGCTGGATTGCTGGGGAAGTCTGAACAGAGCCTGTCAAATCATCTGTCTGTAGCAATTATTTTGATAAATTTGCCATGCAGTTGCATCTTCTCACTTGCATTATTTCACGATGCGACACCAGGAAGCACAAGCCTCTATTTGGGTTCCCTCCAACTGCGAATGGGGAAGAGGAACCAGCGACTTTTCCCACGTTGGGTCTTTTTTGAAAACTCCCCCAGAATACTTGCCTGATTTATCTCCTCTCACAGATCCGATGGCTGAATCTATTTGTGTCAATGGAAGGCCATCTTTTGTGGTTTAGCATCTTCTGGCAGCTCCGTCTCTTTACCAAGAGTGTTCAGAATGCCACAGTCAGTAACCTTTGCCAACATGGAGTGCCTTCAAGGAGAGCATGGGGTGCTGCTTCCCATCTTCGGTCAATTTTATGTAGCAAATTAGAACACAAGTTGGATAGGATTTTCCATTTCATTGGCTGAGGAATACCTGCATTTTAAAAGGCCCAGTTAAGATATTAAGAGAAGGAATTAATGAATTTCCTGAATTGTAAAAGGGGAAAAAAGTTTAAAAACACATGGAACTCCAATCTAGGAATCTGACATGGCCTGGAATGATCCAGGTCTTGCCTGTGAAGTAGGCGTGGTTCTGATGGTCAGGGTGCCCCAGACAACTGCAGCCCTGTTCTGTGGGGTATTTTGTAGTCTGTATTGCCTCATAAAAAGGTAGTTTAAAGCCAAAAAGAGCCAAGCCTTGCTTAGTATGGTAAACCCAAAAGAATCAAGGAACCAAAACCCGTTCGACAAGGATCTGCTGTTTTCATGGCATACTGGCACTTAAAATAGGCCAGGGGTCGGGGGACTGTTAAACAGTAAAAAGGAGGCCCTCTCTATGGTGTGTCCGTCTCCCCCAGGACATCCACCTTCCTGGCAGTGGGAGGTGGGCAGGGCAGGTGGCAACGGAACACAGTGATTCTGTGAGAGCACAGTGGATTCAGACACAAGTAAAACCCAAACCTTGGTCCCAGTAGCTTATAGCCCATTAGGGGGACATGGGGGTAGAGAGATGAAATAGAGAAGAGGCCCCTGCAGGCTTTCGAACCTCAGGCTAGTACTTAAAAGCTATGCCATCTTGAGCAAGGTCATTGTTCTTTCCAACCCTTTCCTGTGTCTTAATTTTTACTGAAAGTTTTCAGTCTTTCACCATAAATGGGCCTTTATCTTTATAATGATAAAATCTTATTTTGATGAATGGTGAATAAAATGATGAATATTATTTATTTCTAGACATCACAGAGAAATCTAGAACCTGGGAGGCCCACTCAGTGAATCTCTGTTGGTTTAACACACACACATACACACACACACACACACACACACACACACACACACAAGGCAGCATCTGTAGCCCCACCACATTCGAGGCACCCTCACAGCCAGCTCTGTGTCCCTCTCCCAGCACCCCTCCAGCCCTGGATCCCAGGTGTCCCGAGCAGGTTTCCTCTTTTCCCTCCTGAGTTCCCGGCCCAATCAGCAACTTCTGTGTTTCAGGACTTTCAGAGAACCTGACTGCTGTCAGCATGGCCTCATCATTTTGATAAATATTAATGAATGTTTTTTTTTTCATTCCATGACAGACAGAAAGAAAAAAGTATGTAGTAAAACATTTAATTTGATAGCAATTGTTTGCAATTCGTTAGGAACTAGGCAAAAATAGACAAGTGTTTTGGAATATACGGACCCTTTATGGCCACGTGATTTGGTCACTTCCCCCTCTGTTATTTCTTCAGCAGCCTCTCTCCTTACTTCTCTGTCACCCACTCGCATTATTCACTCACTCATTCGCTGTAATGGGCTGCATGTCCGCGTCCCCTCAAAATTCATCTGCTGAAGCCCTAACCCCAGATCGGGTAAAATTAGGAGGTGGGCCTCGGGGAGGTCATCAGGCCCGAAGGGGAAGCCCTGGCATGGGATTAGTGCCCCTAGAAGAAGGGTTTGCTCCCCATCTTCCCCGTGTGAGAACGAAGTGTGAAGATAGCCTTTTGTAAATCAGGAAGAGGGTCCTCACCAAACACCAAATCTGCCGGCATCCTGGTCTCCAGAACTTTGAGCAATAGATCTTTACCTTCAGGCGGCCTAGTCTGTGGTCTTCTGGGACAGCAGCTCAAATGAAGACACTCACTTCCTCATTCCTTTGCTCACAGATACGTTTCCAGTGCTCTTCCTGGCTGGACATTGACCGTACAGTGGTGACCATACTCAGCGGCACCGATCACTCAGCTGAGTCGGAATTGTCTGTTCACACGGCGGCTCCCCCAGCCAGCAGGGGACTTAGGAGACAGGGTCCTTTCAGCCTGATGGCATCAGAGCCCAGCACAGCACCTGGCACAGGGCAGGAACGATGCCACGTGGGTGTGGTCTTAGAGGTAAGATGCAAGCACTGACCCTGTCCCAGGCCCAGGTGACACAGCCGCGTCCCTGGGACCCACCCAAGCTGTGACCTCTGTCCTTGTCATGTCTCCCACCGTGCCTCCTCCTGCGCCTCCCCAGTTCCTGGCCTCCTGGTTTTAACGTGGTTGGTTGTTCGTTCCTTGCTCTTCTGCCTCTGCCCGGTCCCTAACCCCAAGCCCGGCCAGCCTGGAATGCCACACTGTCACTGCAGGCCATTCATCCAAGTCCTTCTGGCCTGACCCTCTGCTGAGCTGTCAGGCTGCGGGTGACATTGCTGCCTGTGTGACTCATTTGCCCCCCTGCTTTTCACCGCCCCGGGCTCACATCCCAGCTCTGCAGGCCCAGGGGCTCAGCGATGCCGGCAGTTTTCTGGACGATGGCCTGACTTCTCTCCTCTGTCCCTGTGGGCTGTGAGGGTGGGGACCAGGCCCCTGATGGTGACTGAGTGGCAGTCTGTGGGGAGGGGAGGGTTTCGCTCCTTACCGCACTGGCTAAAGTACCTCTGGGCAGCTAACGGGCCGCAGGGGTAGGGAAATAGGACAACGTGTGACTTTGCTGAGTTCTAATAAAGCCAGCAGTGTGTGAGGGGTCCTCAGGACAGAAAAAGAAAGGGAGAGTGTGGGTGACTTTGGTGACTTGGAGGGCCAGAGTAAATGTATTCTAGATGAATATGGGGGGAGGCTGTGGTGGGTAGAGTGTCACAGGTTGCACACGAGGAGGACCCTGGGCTGCGCCTTCCAAGACCAACTTCCTACCCTGCGAAACCCTAGACTGTGACAAAGGGGCATCCTTCAGGGCTGGGGCAGCCTTTCAGTGGCACAAAATTCACTTTTCAAAATGGAATTTGGCCTCATTGGCTTATACACATTTACTTTCCACTTTGTACTTGCGGTGGGAGGGCAGCATTTTGCATTATATCAACTTTTTAATATTGTCTGGGAGAATGTGAAAAGACGTGGGGAAATGTTTAAATCGTGTGCAGAAAAGCCGAACACATAGGATGTGGAGAGTAGCGTCAGTGTGGGTTTGGCTACTGAAGAAACTAGGACATCTCCACAGATTGTTTATGCTGTTCAACCTTCTGGCTTCCTCTGCGCTGATTAAATGTAGCCATTTGTCAAGCTGAGGCCTGAAAGTAATACTGGGGAGAGTCCTGTGGTCTGGTTTCTTTTGTGTTTTCCTACTTTTCTGGTTCCTTCCTTCCTTCAGTTGAGGAAATCTCTGCTGCTCCCCAGGCCAAGCCTCTGGTGCAGGGGCCTCACCTCGAGCTCCTCCCATTCAGAGCAAAGCTGGAACAGAGCAGACGAACAGCAAACGTTTGTTGAATGAATACAGGAGGGCGGCTCCCCAGGCTTGGTCTCTAAAGGTTCGACAAGACCTGCTCAGGTACAGAGGCGGCTTCCCAGGCAGAGCAGGTGACCGACGGCACAGGAGCCCTGCGTGTTTGGAGGAGGGACGTCAGTGGCCGCTGCCCTGTCTGGGGGCCACCACCCACTGGCTGCACCAGTGCCGTCTGTGGTCTGTCCTGTCCTTTCCTGGTGACATTGGTGTCCATTCCTCGCATTCCTGGTGACAGGGAACTTTTCCTTTATTTTCTCTCTGAAGACAACCAGCAACCAGCTATTAAATGCCTTACATACCTAAAGCTGGCACAGTCGGGGGGCAGTGGTTTTCTGGCCTCTTTCTGGATGGGATAACTGGTCCCTCTCAAGTCAGTTCTCCCTCTGGAAGGAGGTGTGAAAAGGTGTGGCTCCAGCTGATGAGTGAAAAGCAACTGGAATCCTGTGTTGAACAGAGATGTTGACTTAATACTGGCGTTCCCAGCAATTAAAACAGTATATTTGGGTAGGGAATTTTAATTGAAGAAATATATAGTGTTCATCGGTATAATGTGTGTATTAATTTAATATAATGTGAATAAGAAGTCGCTTGAGATGGGAGCTGCAAGCAGCCCCCGTAGAGCTATTGCCGTGACAGCAGCCCAGGCAAAGCCTTGTTAACCCCTTGGAAGGAGGGTCCCTGTTGCCAGTAGAAAACAAGGCGATGGCTGGGTTGGCCAGCAGGATGTGCCCAGCCCCCGCTTGCCCTGCTGGGTCGCGATTAAGGGCAGCATCAAATAACACAAAGTCAAGGCACAGCCAGTAAACCTCAAAGGACTGAGCTAGGCGGTAGTAGCCCACACTCAGCAGAACACTTTTGGAGTGGAGAGGTGGTTCTAGTTAACTGAAGTTCTTTTTTTTCTTTTTTTTGGTTATAAAGAGAAATTTATTTCTCACAGTTCTGGAGGCTGGGAATTCCAAAATCAAGGCTCCAGCATGGTCACATTCTGATGAGGGCCCTCTTCCTTGTTCACAACTAGAGCCTTCTCGCTGTGCCCTCACATGGTGGAAAGAACTGAAGTTCTGATTCAATTAGAATTCTGCACCATAGAGGGACCACATTTAATAAGAAGAATAACAATAACCGCCACCACCACAGTAATAATAATACTAGAGGCTTATAGTCCAACAAATATGAAGGGTCTTAAGAGGTCACAGAGGTAATATTTGAAATCCAAGCTGCCTGAAAAATCTAAAATGTGTCATTTCTACACCCCTTGGACTATGGATGCATGTACTACCATCTTCTAAAAATTGAAAACAAAATTAAATGTACTCAGTACAAAATGGTACTGCCCACAGCTCATTCTGGAATCTTCCAGAAGGCACACTGGATGCTTAGAGACCCTCAGAGTCCTCAGGGGTGCTTGCACCCTCAGCCCGGGAAGCAGGGAGGTGGGCAACCAGCCCGGTGGTTTCGCAGAAGAGCTCAGCTCAGAGATGCTCCTGAAAGGGTGTGGCCGATACCAGCTTCTCTCTCCTTGGAGGAGGGGAGGCAGGGATGTGGGCTCCTCTGCCCCCTTGATCTGTGTTCCAGATAAATAGACATTAGCTCTGACTGTTTCCCCAAAAGGTGAGATAATGTGGGATAATGTGGATCCTTCTCCTGAGCTCTATTCCTCTGATTTAATTGAAACAACATTGGCTTCTTTTTTTTTCTAGAAAGATTTGTCTAATTCTCATTTCACATTAAAAGTTGCCAAATAAAAGACATTTAGGCCAATTTACAAACATTCCCATCCATGCATAAATCATATTTTTTGCTAGCATTGCCAATAATATCATTACTATTTTAATATCATAATTTTCTCTCAACATCTCAAAAATGTATACTTAGCGAACTTTTTGTGGTTGTGCTTTGCATTAGATCCTGTGTCACTCATTATACATCTCCTGATGGCTATTGCTGAAATATTCTCCTTACATTTTTGGCTTAATTTAAGCCCCCCTATAGCTGATATTGAAAGTGAGATTCTTCTGCCTTCCTGGACTTATTTTGAAGCTTGTTTCTTCAAACTGTGCTGTTGAGGGATTATTTTCCATCTTTTTACTTGCTCTGGGTTTCAATTTTTCTTTTATTTAGATTTTTTTTCTTGAATATACATTGCACTTTATTCCTTCACTTATGTTGTCCCACAGTTAAGTATCTTAAAGCAGGGAAAATTTATGCAGCAGCTAATGAAGATCATGGGACCAGAAGGGAACTTGGTTAGAACATGTCCACAGATACAGACAATGATCCTTTAAGGAAAAGTCTGGCTACAGGGTTCAGTCAAAATGAGTTTTAGCTGTTGAGCGCCCTCCCATGCTTAGCCGCGTGCTGGCGGGCTAAATGGCTCCCGTCAGACATGTGGGAGTTAGGTTGGCCTTGGCTTTGACCACTGGGCAGGGCTGGCTTCCTGGGCATGTGACCTGTGAGGTTTTTTTTTACTGGACCCCATGCTAAGAAGGGACATCTATACCTCTGCTGTGACCATCTTGAAATTCTTAATACTTTTTTACAAAGGGGCCACATCCTCATTTTGCACTGGGCCCTGCAAATGACTCAGCTGGTCCTGATGCTGGGGTGTACAGAGCAGGTCTGTGCCCTGCAGGCATCACTGTAGACCTGCCTTCCCCATGCTCTTAACACATCCTCACATCTTTCTGTTGGAGGTTTTACTCTTAATGTAAGACAGCATTTCATTCACAGGAGACACAAAGCATCCCCAGAACCTCAAGGGTTACTTCCAACACAGAGCCTTTCCTGACTCCTCACCTTTGATCCCTGGGTCCCACCCGGGCGGGCGGCCTTTTCACTTACTTCCCTGTGGCATGCTCGGTTGTGGATGCTTTACTGCAAATCTATTTTCTCCAAAGAGACTGTGATCTCACTGAAGGCAGGGACAAGTAGTATCCTTGCGGTATCACCTGCCCCTTGGGTAACAAGGTGGGTGTCATTGAGATCAAGAGGATTCTGTTAAATGGGAGAAGGGAAATGTGTCTGAGTTAGGTATTAAAAGGAAGAAGTGTGAGCCGTGAATTCAGGGGGCTGCCTATCAAATGTTCGGCTTGATTGCCTAGAAGGTTTGGGCGTGCCAGGGCGAGCGTCGAGAGTGGAGCCAGGTGGTGACACCCTGCTCATTGCACGGTCTGTCTTAGGCCCTCACGACATAAGTGACTAACAAGGGACCACACCGAATCCACTGCCAAGGGCAGCATCCTTGCCTAGAGAAGGCAATGATTTATCTTCGTCTTACTCGTCTCCTGGTTGCATTTCATACAATTACTTGTTTCTTGAGATTCTTTTCTTTCTCTTCCATCAAGCAGTTAATTCTTTGGCGACCTACTTTGTGTTCGACATCACAGAGGGAGACTGAGAAGATGCAGGAGTCACGACCATTCTCTTGAGGACCACACAGCCCACCACCTGGAGAGATGTGATTAGTACTCATTCATTTACTCAACAAATATTTACCCAGTGCAGACCTGAGCCAGCACACCCCGGGCCATTAGCCTAGGGGGTGATCGATAAGTCAGCAGGGTTTGGGATTGAGGGTGGAAATTATTAGGATGATGACCTCCATAGATGATGGAGCTCCTGATTTGGTTTCATGGGGATCAGGAATGACTCCTTGGGAGAAATGACGTTGAAACCGAGTGAAGCTCAGTAGGCACTGGCCACATCAAGAAAGCAGAGACAGGGACCTTCCTGGTGGTGGTCCAGTGGCTATGACTCCGTGCTCCCAATGCAGGGGGACCCGGTTCGATCCCTGGTTGGGGAAGTAGATCCCACATGCACGCTGCAACTGAGTCCACATGCCACAACTAAGAAGTCCACATGCCGCAACTAAAGAACCCACGTGCTGCAACTGAGACGTATTGCAGACAAAATAAATAAATATTTAAAGAAAAGAAAAAGAAAGCAGAGACAGGTGTCGGGCACAGTGTGTGCTGGCCTGGAGTCTGGGGAGAATGTGGTCTATCTGAGACCTAGATGTAGTGATGGAATAGCTTCACCAGAGGTTTAGAAGGTGGGCAGAGCAAGAGGGAGGTGGCAGGGGCTTGAGGAGGAGGGGCTGTGCACGCCCTGGTGAGGGGCTGGCTTGATTCCGTCCTGGCCGCAGAGGGGATACCTTCCATTCGCTGAGGGTGCCCCCAAGGCTGGGCCTGCCAGGATCCCTTAAGCCTTAAAAGGCCATCATTCTAAAAATACTAACCTAGGACCTCCTCCATCCTGCCATTATTTTAAACTTTACATCTTGCAATTACTTGTATTAGTTAGGGTTCTCCAGAGAAACAGAACCGGTAGGCTATATACAGATTTATATAAGAGGAGATTTACTATAGGGATTGGCTCACCCTCTTCTGGAGGCCAAGAAGTCCCACGATGTGCCGTCTGTAAGCTGCAGGCCTAGGAGAGCTGGGAGTGTAGTTCCGTCTGAGTCTGGAGGCCTGAGATCCAAGGGACATCTCAGTTCCCAGCCCAAGGGCTGAGAATCAGGAGCTTAGATATCTGGGGGCAGGAAAGGATGGAGGCCTCGGCTAAAGAAGAGAAGGGGGATTGACCCTTCCTACACATTTTTTTTTTCCCTAATTTGGGCCCTCAACTGATAAGATGAGGCCCACCCACACTGGGGAGGGCCATCTGCCTTGCTCACTCTACTGGTTCAAATGCTAATCTCTTCCATAAACACAGACAGCTACCTGAGCATCCCTTCCTCCAGTCAGGTTGACACAGAAAATGAAGCGTCACATCCCTGTGGTACCCCACACACCCTTCATCCCGTTTCCTCTGAGGTTAACGTCTCGCATAACCACGGGAAATTAACATTTGTACCATACTATAAACTAAACTTTATTCAGATTTCACCTATTTTTCTAAGAATGCCCTTTTTCTGTTCCAGGATGTGATCCAGAACACTGCATTCAATTTAGTGGTCCATATTTTTAATCCCTAATTTACTAAAGAGAAGACTGATGGGCCTAGAGTCTGTCATACAGAGTGAAGTAAGTCAGAAAGAGAAAAACAAATACCGTATGCTAACACATATATATGGAATCAAAAAAAAAATGGTTCTGAAGAACCTAAGGGCAGGACAGGAATAAAGATGCAGACGTAGAGAATGGACTTGAGGCCACGGGGAGGGGGAAGGGGAAGCTGGGACGAAGTGAGAGAGTGGCATGGACATATACACTACCAAACGTAAAATAGATAGCTAGTGGGAAGCAGCCGCATAGCACAGGGAGATCAGCTCGGTGCGGTGCTTTGTGACCACCTAGAGGGATGGGATAAAGAGGGTGGGAGGGAGACGCAAGAGGGAGGAGATATGGGGATATATGTATATGTATAGCTGATTCACTTTGTTTTATTTATTTATTTTTTATTTTTTTTAAACATCTTTATTGGAGTATAATTGCTTTAAAATGGTGTGTTAGTTTCTGCTTTATAACTAACTTTTTATATCCCCATATCTCCTCCCTCTTGCGTCTCCCTCCCACCCTCCTTATCCCACCCCTGTAGGTGGTCACAAAGCACGGAGCTGATCTCCCTGTGCTATGCGGCTACTTCCCACTAGCTATCTATTTTACATTTGGTAGTGTATATATGTCCATGCCACTCTCTCACTTCGTCCCAGCTTCCCCTTCCCCCTCCCTGTGGCCTCAAGTCCATTCTCTGCGTCTGTGTCTTTATTCCTGTCCTGCCCCTAGGTTCTTCAGAACCATTTTTTTTTTTTTAGATTCCATACATATGTGTTAGCATACGGTATTTGTTTTAGAAACTAACACACCATTGTAGAGCAATTATACTCCAATAAAGATGTTAAAAAAAAAAAAAGAGAGAGAGAGAGAGACGACCGAGGCTTTCAGAGTTTCCATGGTTTGCTCCCAGGCCCAGAGCCATCCTGCCTGACTCCTCCCTCTGTCCATAACCTCCCGGGGACGCCAGCTCCGTCAGGCGTGCAGCCTGGGTCCCCACTGTCTGCTCCTGCAGAAGTCATAAGACATTGCTCTCAGCACCCCTCTCTCTGTTAAAATGTTGTGGTTCAAGAGCCTTTGAGGAGACTTACCTTTTCTCTCTTTTTCTACAGAAATTTACCCGGGGACCTGGGCAGGATAAGTTTAATCAATAATTAAGTCAGTGAATAAAAGTGGTGGTTCCCTCTTGAGTGCCTGGAGTCTCCCTCACACAGTTCCTTCACCCCCCCGGGGGTTCTGAGGGGACTGATGGGTCCGTCCACCCCCAGCCATCACCTCCAGCCTGGCTGAGCAGATCCCTTCCCTGGGACTTTACATGCTGAAGACAAGAGGGCTGTGAGGTGACACACTGTGACACAGGATGACACGTGACAGGGGTCTGGATGAGGCAGAGAGGAGGGTGCAATAACTCCTGTCTGTGTGTGACCCGGGATCACCCTGGATGCCCAGGAGATGCCCAAGGTTGAGTCAGGTGCTGTTACTGCATCCAAAGTTCCCCGAGTCATTGGAGGCTGTGCCCTGAGGTCCCTGGGCCCAGCCGGCACTCTGCCCGGTGTTTCCTTCTCCCCTGGAGGTGTCGCCAGGAGGTTGGTCTCCATTCCACTCCTTCTTTTTGACTATTTCAAATCAGAAAATGCTGACAAACCTTCTTCTTTTGAATTCAGAACCCTTCCTTCCAGTTTCTCCCCCATGGTCTCTCCTCTCCATTCTTACCAGATGGAGACAGACCAGTGCAGGGCAGTGAGCTGACAATTACCTGGTGAGTTCCACATCGTGAAAAGCATCTCAGCCAGTTGTCCCACCATGATTGCACATCACGGTTTTCTGGACGAGAGGGGAGGGCAGGGGTCAAAGCACCTGGGCTGGAGCCTGCACTTCCTGGGTCAGAAGCTCCAAGGGGAGACTCAGCAACCTGTGTTGAAATGTCCATCATGTGAATCCCCTTCGGCTCCGGCCAGCCCTGGGGACTTCTGATTTTCTCACCATTCAGGTATCAGAGTAAGGGACTGAGAAAAGTTAACTTAGACAATAAGTGGAATCATCAATGCAAAGCTCGTCACAGATTTTTTGGTTCAAACAAAGAATTCCCGCCCCAAACCCTAGTCATTGAATAGCGCACTAATTAGACGCTGGATTCCAGAGGGAGGAGGAGGCAGACTCCTAGGCCTGGGTCGTCTATGATGACTGACTGACTAAGGGTTACTATCCAAAATATACAAACAGCTCATACAGCTCAATGTCAAAAAAAAAAAAACCCAATCAAAACATAGGCAGAAGACCTAAATAGACATTTCCCAAAGAAGATATACAGATGGCCAGGAGGCACATGAAAAGAAGCTCAACATTGCTAACTAACTATTGAGAAATGCAATTCAAAACTACAGTGAGGTACCACCTCACACTGGTCAGAATGGCCATCATCAAAAAATCTACAGAAAAATGCTGGAGAGGGTGTGGAGAAAAGGGAACCCTCCTACACTGTGGGTGGGAATGTAAATTGGTACAGCCACTATAGAGAACAGTATGGAGGTTGCTTACAAAACTAAAAATAGAACTACCATATAGTCCAGCAATTCCACTCTTGGGCATATATCTGGAAAAGATGAAAACACTAATTTGAAAAGATACATGCACCCCAATGCTCATGGCAGCACTATTTATAATAGCCAAGACATGGAAGCAACCTAAGTGTCCATCAACAGATGAATAGATAAACAAGATGCAGTATATATATATTATATATATATATATAATATATATATATATATATATATACACACACATGGAATATTATTCAGCCATAAAAAAGAACAAAATAATGTCATTTGTAGCAACATGGATGGACCTAGGGATTATCATGCTAAATGAAGTAAGTCAGACAGAGAAAGACAAATATCATATGTCTTATATGTGGAATCTAAAAAAATGATACAAACGAACTTATTTACAAAATAGAAGTAGACTCACAGGCATAGAAAACAAATATATGGTTACTAAAGGGGAAAGGGCAGGGGAGGCATAAATTAGGAGTATGGGATTAACAGATACGCACTACTATATATAAAGTAGATAAACAACAAGGACCTACTGTATAGCGCAGGGAACTATACTCAGTATCTTGTAATAATTTATAAGGGAAAATAATCTGAAAAAGAACGTATGTATGTGTGTATATATATATATATATATATATATATATGGATCTGAATCAGTTTGCTGTACACCTGAAACTAACATAACATTGTAAATCAATTATACTTCAATTTAAAAAAAAAGACTGTCACAGATTCTTTGGTTCAAATGAAAAATCCCCACCCAAACCCTAGTCATTGAATAGTGCACTAATTTGCCTCTGGATTCCACAGGCAGGATGAGTCAGACTCCTAGGACTGGGTCACCTAATAGAAAGATTATTAAAGATTGACTATATATGTGTAAGCACATGCATAATGTAAAATTACATCTATACGTGCATTTTAACATTATATAGATGCCTCATCCGCCCTGTGGAATCCAGTGGCTGATTAGTGCACTATTCAATGACCAGGGCTTGGGGTGGGGATTTTTCATTTGAACCAAAGAATCTGTGACAGTCTTTTTTTTTAATTGAGGTATAGTTGATTTTCAATGCTGTGTTAGTTTCAGGTGTTTTTTTAGGCTGTTTTTCCCAGGCAGGGCCAGGTGGTGAGTTGCCTGGACCATTTCAGGTGCCGGGCCAGGAGCTGGGAACAGGACAGACAGTCCTCTATCCTCGTGGAACCGAGGGGCTGAGCAGTGTTTTTCCTGCAACTTAGATTGAGGAATGTGAAGCTGGCAGTGCCAGGTTGAAACCCCACTCGTATCTCCTCTGCACAGTGCCGGGGAATCAGCCGAAGCAGCCGCTACACCAGATCAACCCACCCACCCTGTGTGGCGGCCATCTCTTCCTGCCCAGCAGCCTTGGTCAGGGCCCCTGAAATCCATTCGATTTTGTGCCACACACTCGTCAGGGGTGCCCTCCCCTCTGCCCTGGCGAGGACACAGCCCAGTGACCACTGCCCAAGGCTTCAGTCACCACTGGTCATTGACCTGAACGGGGCCACAGCGGGGGGCAGCCAGTCTGGTCATCCCCAGTGTCCAGAGAAGCCGCGTGTCCAGGGACCAGAGAGGACGGACAGCCTGTCTCCTAACCCTCCCCTCAGTGTCCCACCCCTGGGTCGCTCAGCCTCCTCCCCTAGCTCTGCAGGTGCCAGCTTTACCCCACACCTGTTGGGAATGAAGCTTCTGGAATAACAGTCATGTTCCAGGGTTTGACTATGTGCTAAGTTAAGGCCGGGCGCTCCTGCAGAACCAGGGAAAGGCACCTCCAACTCTGTGTTTGGTGACAGTGGTTTTCCCACACTCGTCAGGGCTCTGCATTCAGGGTGCGACCAACTTTCCAGGGTCAAGAATCCTCAGAACAGTGAAACTCCCAAAATAAGGGAACATGTGCTCATTCAGATAACAGATTTGGGCACTTTCTCTGCCCAGGCATCGCTGAGAACGCTTTGCAATGGAAACTGGTTCTGGACAAAGCCGGAAGCAGAAATGAGCTGCCACAGCGTCTGCAAACTACTAGTTGCCAACCGTCTAAATATTTCCAAATACTTTTTCCAAAATATTTTTTCTTCAGCATATAATGACATTAATTTTCCCATTATTTCTAGTATTTTTTTTTAATTGATAACACTTTAAGTGTCCAGTCATTATACATTCATTTGGTATTCATGGAAATAGTAGAGATCATAATGAATTCATTTGATATTCATGTGGTTGTCACACGCACTTTCATAAAGATACTACTGTAATGCAACCTTCCTTTGGCTGCTTGCCTTTTTATGAGGCCAACTATTTCATTTGATCTGATTTTGCAGGCTCCAGGAGATAGCGTCTTCCAGGTAGCTGGGGCTCTGTCTCAAGCCAGCTAAGGTGCTTTAGAAAATATTCTGGTACAACTGTCACCTTGCACCTTGCAGATTCACACCTACACCCAATCGCATGAGACCTCTTGAAGTTCATTATCCTCTTCCTGTCTCTCTCCAGCACACCCAGCTTGGCTTATGGCACACCGTACTCCCTAAATACTGATTGAATTCTTGAGCATCTGAGTAGATCCCAAGGATTTCCTGAACTGAGCATGCCCAAGCCCTCTCCCCTTCAGGACAAGGAGGACAAATTGAGTCCTGGTTCCTTTGCTTCTATGTGGCATCAACAGCTTGTCTTCAATAAGGATGTACCATTCAGGAGTCTAGTCCCCACTTCACGTTAACGCAACATAGAGATGAGTCCTTATTAGTTTAGTGATGCATGGGATTGGTGGTGATGTAGTCCTAGCAATTTGCAATGAAATCAGGCCAGAGTATTTATCAGCAATGTGATGAGGCATGGAGTAGCCTTGTACTTCCTTGGGCGTGGCTTCACAATGTACTTCTCCATCCTGCTGCTATCTCATGCGCTCAACAACCCTGAGAGACAGGAACCATTTTCTCCACTTCATAAATGGCCAAAGTGAGCCTCGGTAAAGCCAGCGTGCAAACAGTTATCCACCTTCTAGGACTGCCTCATCTGTTCCCCCAGGAAGAAGAGGAGCATTTTGTTCAGTGAGGGGAAAGGCAAATGCTGTGGTCCATCATGAGTGCGGGTCCTACCCCAGGAATTCTGAGAGGCATTGCAGTGGCTGACCCAGGGCCAGAGCAAAGGGACATTCCTCCAAGTGGGGATATGGAGAAGTAGGATCCCCACACGCTCCCACAGTCACCTCGCGGCAAGTCAAAAGGTGAGTTGTTTCAGTGTGTCTCCCTGGGCATCATGAGACTCATGTCCGGGGGACTTAACAGAACCTTTGTAAACTAGTCCAGGGGGTGAGCTTCTGGGCCCAACAGTGTAAGAAACTCAGAGCAAGACAATTGAGGAACTTTGGAGGAGAAGAAGCTGGTGGGAAGCGGACCCCATGGGAGGGCTCTCAGTGATGTCCTTTCATTTTGATTTTCTCTTATGTTTTCCCAACCCTAATCAAATGCATTAACACATATTTAGTTTAATTACCGTATCAGGAGGAAATTCATTTTTACTGACACAATTAGGAGACTAGCAGATAGTGTCTTACAAGTGGCTTGGAGCCACGTTAACAAAATGTGATAGTAATTGATGTGATACTCACAAGATCTGATGTCAAAATGGATTATTTTAATTGTGTCAAGGGGAACCCTCTGCCTGGTTCTTCTGACTCCCTTCCATCAGCCAAGTGTCAAGCAGCAAAGGTGCCACTTATTTGTGCCTGGGGTTCAGTGGGCACAGAGTGATTGGATGTGCATATGGCTCCCTGGATGAGATTCTGGGATCCAGTTCACCCATCCTTGCCTGATTCATGTGCAGACGTGTCTGCTGGTCAGAAAATATTTCACTTAAATTAGTTAAAAATGCAATAGTAACAGCAGCAGAAACCCATTGTATGATCAGTTCAGATATTTTAGTACCTAGACCTTGATAAATCTAGTGCATTTATTTTTAAGTAAAGCCAGGGAATGGTTTCTATTTTTTTTTTACATCTTTATGAATTGCCTTTGTAATATCAGTACATTCAAAGTAAAAGCTATTCAAATACGTATTGAATATCTTCACATGACACCAAAATGGGCCATCTCTCCTCGAAGCAAGCACATTATTAATTTCTTCACAAAATATCTGAACAGGATTTTTCAATTAATTTTTTTCCTGTTGTGTTTGCCTCCACCTGACACCACAGATGTGATGTTGTCTTTTTCACAGCTGGAGACCAACTAAAATGGCCTCTGGGATAATGTGAATATGTCAAGCAACAAAGAATATGGCATTTAAAGCAAGAGAATTCCTATCTTCATGACGAAACTTTGCCCTTTTCTCATGTTCTTTTCCTAGCTCGTTCAGACGAGTGTCTGCAATTTCCTGACCTACCAATTCGTTCTTGAATGAGCAGGTTGGAAAACCACCCCGTGTCACATCCATAGCTGATACCCTCACTTATGGGACCTTGACCCCAGCCAGCCAGCCTTCTCCTGGTCTGCGGTGTGATTAATAGTTCCATGCTGGTCTAATTGCAGTCTGTGTGTTGATCCCCATCAGAGCTTTCCCCGTTGACTTTGGAGCCATCTCAGACTCTGATTACTTGCTGCTAGCACAATAAAGCTTGCATGCATGCCTGTGCATGTGTATACATGCATGTGCATGTGTGTGCGTGGAGCATTTCCGGTCGGGAATCACCCTGATCTTTGAGAACAGTGTGTATCCGGTCACACCATGGTCCGAGGCCTATAAAGTGAACTTAATGACGGATTCTGCCTATATCTGTGGCTCTGTCTACATAGCTTCTAAATAAATGGGAAGGAAAATAAATTTATTTGGACTGATGACTTTGCATTAGAAGAGCCAGGAAAGCCTGTTGTTTGAATTTATGTAAAAAATCAAATTTAGTCAAGTGGGTTGATTTGTGTAAACAGTTGGCAATGGTGACTCCAGACGGTTTGCCGGTGTTGATGCTGATTATTTTCCGCCGAAAGCTCCCCCAGCGCCCGAGCTCTCACCTCTCAGCTTGTTTGCTGCAGCCTCATGGCATTTTTGCGGATGGTCTTCGATGGAGTAAGTTTAACTGTGTGGGTGAAAAAGGTAAAAGTTGTATGAGGTTTTGTCCTGTCTTCTCTCTCTTGTGTTTGATTTACACACTGCATCTTTTACTGTTAATCAAAGAAGGTGATCTATTCATACTTTTAGTTAATTATTTACTCAATTAAAATAATTTACTGATCATCTACTCTGAACAATAACCCTTAATACTCATTTATGCATTCACTCATTCAACAAACGGTCATAAGAGCACCGTCTAGAGAGCTTCACGAATCCCTTAAGAGAGGGGGTAAAAAAGCACGTCCTCCCCAGCTCTTAGAGAATATCACTGCCTACAAGGTGACAAAAACAACAAAAATGTGCATCTGAGATGCCAGTCTGGAATGTTCTCCAGCCAAGTGACACTCATTCACCAGCCTCAGAGAAGGGAGGATGCCAATTTTTACCTCCCCAAAGGACAGACATCTTTGGGCCCCTGTGTGTGACTCACTCGTGGTCAAAACCATGAATGTTCAGATTGCGAGTTTGAGGTCTTCAGTAGGAAACTGTGCTGGGTGTCCTGTGAGATACAAGGCCCATTAGTCAGTCATTTATTTCCTCAACCATGTGTAACTGAGGGCCTTCTGTTTGTCAGGCACTGTGATGAGTGTCAGATGAGATGAAGACCCTGGTCCCTTCCATCTAATCTGGGGAGACAGGAATATACAAGGCAAAACCGATGAAGCAAATTCAGTGTGGGGCTACCTTAGTTGGGAGCATCAGAGAAGGTCTCTACGGATGTGACTTTCAAGCTAAAATCCAATGAGGACAAAGAAACAGTTTTGTAGAAACCTAAGGAAGAACATTTGATAAATAAAGAACAGATAATAAGCAATAAAAAGACCCAAAAGAGAAAAGAAGAAAAAGCAGAGACTGAAACCTAATAGGAGGGTGGGTAAACCATAGCCTATTTCAACATGGCAGTGAGCCGGGGAGGGATCACACGGATCCGGGGAAAGTTCCCATCTGTGTGTAATGATAATGGAAAGTCCATGGAGGGTTTTACAGGGGAGAGCATCATAACTGAATTTAAGGTTTTAAAGTTCCCTCTACAGTGGAGAATGGATATTGGGTGCGTCAGGGGCAAGAATGGAACCAGGATGGCTCTCAAGAAGATTCAGCTATGTTTTCACCTTAAATTTCCTACTGAACTTAATTCAGTTCTTAGTGAATGATGTCCTCTGTCTTCAGGTGTCCTCAGCGACCTTCAGCTCAGACCTACGGCAATGGTAGATGCGAAGCTAATGGCATGGTCCATCAGTCAACAGAGCTTCTTTAGCTTGAGGGTGGCAGGTGTACCCTCAGGTTGCCGAGGCTCAGGGCCCAACCACTGCGTAGACAAGCTCAGTTCCCATGCAGCAGGCACCACTTTTCCCCAACAGCAAACTAGGGTGCTTCTCACATCAATCCACCTCTCAGTGCTACGGAGACACCATGGGTGACAGACTTCACACTCACACACGATGCAAGAATATATTTCATACTGAGAGTAATATACAGTGACCATTGGAGCATTTATGACCCTAAACCACTTTAAACTTTTGCATGTACCTTGAGAATCTGTAGAAAGAGACACAGGTCCTCTATAAACGCTGTCATGAACGTGTACTGCTTTGTGTCAGCTCAGCCGTCAGCCCATCCTTCCTTACTCTGGGGGTTTTTCCCACTACTATCAAGTATCTCTCTTGGGACCACCAATCCCAGGACCCATCCAATGAGTAAAGGAATTGGTCTAAATGGTGGCTTGTGACCCAGAAGGGACCACGCACAGCCCACGTGGCAGCTGATACATGTGCGCTGCAGGAGAAAATGTCTGTCTCTGCTGGGCTCTGAAGCTGTGAATCCAAGGCTGTTCTTGGCTACCTTTTCTCATGTGTGGAGCCTGCCTGTATGTCTGTCTGTCTGTGGAAAGAAACCCGATGGAGACCCAAAAAGAGATGAAAAGCAGATGTGAGGGGGAGAAAGAGAGAGAAAGAAGGAGAGAGGAAGCCTGGTCTCCCAGAGTCCGTCATGGGGCTCTGGTCTCCACAGTTTTCTCAATCTGTAAACTAATTCCAGTTTCCTTCCCTGCCACAAGAACTAATAAATTCATGTTTTGCAAAAGTTATTTGACTCAGGCTTCTGTCCCTCAAAACAAGACTTGACTAACAGCTACTGCTACACGTGTCTTATGAAAGCCTAGATGTGTCCAAGCTTCAGACGTCCCAAGCACTGGACTGAGCCCAGCCTCCCCTCCTCCTTTTGGGGAAGGGGAATTTTCACACCGGCTTCCTTCCATCTCTAGCCAACTGCCCTCAAACACAGGCTTTGACTACCATGAAGTAATTTACTCACTTGGCCTGTCCTAAACCTCACTGCAACAGGAGTTGCCGACACGGGATGATCAGAACGAGGTCAGGTCCTCGGCGGCCCTGCCTTCTGCACCATCTCCAGGCACAAATTCCACCCAACTGCTTAGACAGCTCTTGCCTTTATGAACCAGGCTGGCTGGTTTATTTCTCCAGATGTTTTGTGATCTCATCTCTTATTAATGTCTCGAGGAGTCTGCCTACCACCAGGGTCAGATGTACTCTCTCTTGGCTGGTGAGTCTCTTTCCTGGAGATTGGAGTTCGCCCTCCTTCAATCCGTCACCATCTCTCATTTCCAAAAGAACCCTTTAAAAAAATCTATTATCAAAAAAGTAATCGCTTCTCTTGCCTTATGAATGATTCTGGACAGAGCGTAACTGATTGAGGATCTTGTTTTCCTTTCTAATATTTTAACTTTAACAAGCGGTCCTGTGGCCCTTTGATTTTTTTCCCCCCATCGTGTCTAAAGCCCCAGATTGTTTCCCTTTCTATTATAACCCTTGAACCTGCCTTTTGTTTCCTTTGTGTGAAATGTTTTGTCTCCCTTCCCAAGAAAAGCTCTCTCAATCTGGCAGTTTGGTGACTGCTAATGTTTTGGATGAATCAGCAAATGGCATTTAACACTTCACTAGTATTTTATCTCACGTTGCTGTTTCCTCTTGTGACCTGTTGAACTCCAGGCAGAAAAGCAAAGGAATCATGGAGGGGGAGGGATGGACCGGGAGTTTGGGGTTAGTAGATGGATAAACAGCCAGGTCCTGCTGTATAGCATGGGGAGCTATATCCAATATCCTGGGATACACCATAATGGAACAGAATATTAAAAAGAATGTATATATATGTATGTATAACTGAGTCACTTTGCTGTGCAGCAGAAATTAACACAAACCTACTGTAAACCTACTATCCTTCAATTAAAAACAAAGAAAAAAAAAAAAGAAAGGAAAGCAAAGGAACCAAAGTACACTTGCACGCAAATGAACTTGCAGTTGGGCTGCTGGCCTGGCTGGAATTGCAATCTGGGGCCTTCTCCTCTTTTGACATGACTGTGACACATCCGCCAGGAATCTTTCCCTTTGAGATGCCACTGGAAAAAGGCTCTTCTTTGCCTGAACCATTCTGCCTGGAAATTGCACCCTGGAGTGTAACTGCTCCCAGGTGTGGGGATGCAGCCGGGAAAGCGCTTGGCGACATCTCTTCCCCTGACACTGACACACAAACTTGGAACTTAGCAAACCCTGAAACTTGGATTTCTCCTTCCTACCAAAATGTGTGCTTTTTAAATGAATATTTTAATGTAAAAGAGTCATGCCCTGGGGGGATCTTTGCAAAGGGGAAATGGGATGTGAATAAACCAACAACCTCCGTCTGCGCCCAGGTAGAGTCTTTTCAGTTACAGGAGACATTATTTGGGATGCCACAGATTGTCCGCCATAATCTCCTTGAATTCTTGAGCAAAACATCTATTTCTAGAGGCTGACAAGGTGCTTGTTGTTTCCATTCAAGATGCAGTAAATCAGGAAAATCACAGGAAAGATTAGAACTAAATATGATGGTAAGAAAGAAGATCTCCAGGTACTTGGCCTAAGTGGGAAACTTCCCTTCATTTTCAGGACTGTCCTTCATAAATGGACAATCTATGGGCCCAAGTAACCTCCTTGCCTGTGGGGCCTGGGAGGAGAGCTCATTTCCACAACAAACTTGACACCCAGGCCACGGTCCCAAATCAATCATCCCAGACCTTGAAAATGGCAGCATCTGTCCTAAGTAACAGCATTCAGAACGTGCAAGGCAAGATCTAAATTATAATTACCAAGCCTTCCAATCTAAAACTGAACTGAGGTTATGGCCATCAGAGCCTGGCAAAGGAGACCACTAGGTAATTTCACCTGTTGAATTATTTTTTTCCCTCCAAAGCACCACGGTTGTAACTAGAGTTAGGGGGCTTCTTGCTCCCAGGTTCTCTGATGATGGTGTGGACACACAGGTTAGGAGGCTGCAGGATGTTCATATTAACAGTGTAGATGGCAGGCAGTTCTTCAGAGGGTGAAGGACCTTGTCTCTAAGTTTCAAGGACTGTGCTCTATTTCACTAGGGCTAATTAGCTGTGATCTTCCCACAAGCAAGAAAAGCAATACACTTGCTCTTAAGCTTTAACTATCCAACAGGAAAGGTTTTCCAGGAATCGGTATCTTTCGGTGGGGTCATCAATATCTTAAAAATCCCCAGTGGATGCTTCTCCCCTTTCTTTAGAGTGCGGTGGTTTGGAGGCAGGTCTACACACTGGGTTTGTGGGAGGAGGAACATCTTGCCTTCAGACTGAACTCCCAGGGCTATCTGCCCACCTCGCCCCCTCCAGCTTCGTAGCTGCTCCTCTATCCGGGTATGCTCAGCTCTGGAAATCGAAAAACAGTTCCACTCCTGCAGTTTCTGGACCAAGTCACTTTAAAGCTTCTCGTGCCTCTACTGCACGGACAGATTGCCAGCTTAATTACTCTTCTTGGAGTCACTAATACGCCTTGGATATCACCTGAAGGAAGAAAGCCAAACCCACATCTTGAGCTGCAGAGGACACGGCCGCTTTCCACAGGAAGCTCAGACATGTCAACAATAGCTGTGATGCGGTTACATTTATTGTCTGAATTCTAGTTATCTGATACCTTCATGTTGGAGCTTTCCTTTTCTCTTTCTAACCCCTGAAAAACATGTTTTTGAAGCAAATGCTGCTTTTCCCTGAGAATGAATAGCGTACTTTTCCTAAAACAGGGGAAAGTCAACGCTCTCCTGTTTTGCAAGGCTGAGAGGTGCCTACGGACCCCAGAGGCTCCTGCACCTCCACTGCCAGCCTCATTCACCACCAAATCCAGCTCATGTTTTCTGTTCTTTTGGGAGCTGCTCTTTCCTCCGTGATCGTGGCTGTAATTACACAAATGATCTGCTCCACTGTCACTTCTAGTCAAAGGTGTCATCTAAAATTAAAAATTCATGTAAAATCTGGAGATGCAACTTTTAAGCAGACAGTGGAGACCTGATCTGATTTTACAATCAATGTTTTACTTAACCCTTTCATGCCTCTTGGACTGCACATGGGAGATGGGAGATTTCAGGGATCCGGCCACCTGGAAGGTGTCTGTGTGAATTTGCTCAGGCTACTGCTGCAAAATACCACACACTGGGCAGCTGATAGAACAGAAATTTATTTTCACACAATTCTGGTGGCTATAAGCCCAAGATCAAGCTGTCAGCAGGGTTTTTTTTTTTTTTCTGAGGCATCTCTCCATGGCTTGTAGACGGCTGTCTTCTCCCTGAATTTTCACGTGGTTGTCCCTCTGTGTGTGTCGGTGTCCAAATTTCTTCTTTTTATAAGGACCCAGTCATATTGGATTAAGGTCTACTCTAATGACCTCATTTTAACTTAATTATTACTTTAAAGATCCTGTCTCCAAAGACAGTCACATTCTGAGGTTCTGGGGTTAGGGCTCCAACATATGAATTGGGGGGGGGAAGCAACTCAGCCCATAAAAATGTCCCACTACCATCTAAGATGAGCAAGTGTCCAAATGGGAAAGTCCAATGGTCTGGGGGCATCTCTGTGTCTGGTGGATCCAGCCACACAAGACAACCATTGGATTTAAGTCTCAAGAAATTATACTCCTAACTATATTCAATCAGGAGCCTTAGATTCTGAAAAATTTCTTGGACATCTTAAATATTGAGATTTGCAAAGCCAACATAAGACCAAGATGCTGACTTTTATAACAGCATTTAACATTTGTTTTGGCTTTAAGATCTTGATAAATCCATGCATAAGACAAGTGAAGCATATTATTATTATTAATTTTAATCTTAAAAATATTTAAGTTAATATACAGCAAAGTTAACTGGCGGGGGGCATTAGTGTTTGATTGTATGAGTTTTAACATATATGAATTCATGTCACCAACAATGCAATCACGGTAAATACAATTCTATCACCCCCCAAAATTTCCTTCTGTTGCCCCTTTGTAGTCAAATCCTCAACACACCACTGATATGTTCTCTATCCTTATAGTTTGGCTTTTGTGAGAAGGTCGTATAAATGGAACCATATGACCTTTGGAGAGTTACCTCTTCAACCCAGCATAATACCTTTGAGATTCAACCATGTTGATGTATCGATAATTTATTCCTTTTTCTTGCTGAGTAGTATTCCATTATATGGAGGTACCCCACCTGGTTCATCCATTCACCCATTGAAAGACACTTGTGTTAGTTATAGTTTTCAGTGATTAGAAATAAAACTGCTATAAACATCCACATATAGGTTTATATGTGAACTTACATTTTGAGTAAACACCTAGAAGTGAGATTGCTGGTTCACATGCTAAGTGTATATTTAGCTTTATGAGAAACTGTCAAATTTTTCCAGAGTTACCATACCATTTGGCACTTATAACAACAATGTATGAGAGTTCCAGCCACTCTGCATCACACTAGTCTTGGTATTATCAAAGTTTTTCTTTATTTGTTTTTTGCCATTCTAATAGGTATATAGTTTGTGGGCTTGATTTGCATTTCTCTGCTGGCTAATGATATTGAGCATCTTTTTATGGGCTTATTTGTCATTTGTATGTCTTCTTTGGTGAAGTGTTTTTTCAAACCATTTGCCCATTTCTTAATTGAGTTGCTTGTTTCCTTATTATTTCACTTTGAGGCTTCCTTATGTATCTTCATACAACTCCTTTTTAAGATATATAATTTGCAAATATTTTCTCCAAGCCTTTAGCTTGTCGTTTAATTCTCTTTTCTGAGTCATATCTGAAAACTCTTAGCTAAGCTAAAGTCATGAATATTTTTCCAATGCTTTATTCTAAAAGCCTTATAGTTTTATACTTTATATCTGTGATCTATTTTGAGTTAGCTTTTGTATAATGTATGGGATATATGTTAAAGTTAATATTTTTGCATGTGAATGTACAACTGTTCAAAAACTATCCTTTCTCTATTGAACTGCCTTTGTACCTTGGTCAAAAATAAATTGCCTTCCCAGGTGGATTCACCGGTAAATTCTACAAAACATTTAAGGGGGAAAATTATACCAATTCTCTGTAATCTCTTCCAGGATAGAAGCAGAAGGAATACTTCCTAACTCATTCTATCAGGCAACATTACCCTAATACCCAAACCAGACAAAGACATTACAAGAAAAGAAAACTGCAGACTAATATCTCTCATGAATATAGATGCAAAAATCCTCAACAAAATATTAGCAAATAGAATCCAAAAAAAGCATAAAAAAATTTTACAACACAGCCAGGTGGGACTTATCCCAGGTATTCAAGGCTGGTTCAACATTCAAAATCAATAAATGTAATCCAACATGTCAACAGACTAAAAAAACATGGTCATATCAATAGATGCAGAAAAAGTATTTGACAAAATCCAACACTGTTTTATGATAAAAATTCTCAGTAAACTAGGAATAGAGAGGAACTTCCTCAACTTGATAAAGAACATCTACAAAAACTCTATAGTTATCATAATACACAATGGTGAGAAATTTGAAACTTTCCCAATAAAATCAGGTACAAGCAAGGAGACCCCCTCTCACAACTCCTTTTCAACATTGGACTGGATGTCCTTGAATAGCAATAAAGTAGGAAAAGGAAGTAAAACTTACACAGATTGGGAAGGAAGAAATACAACTGCTTTCATTTGAAGATGGCATAATAATCTCTGCAGATAATCCAAAAGAATTGCTTGAAAAATATCCTCTTGGAACTAATAAGTGATTATAGCAAAGCTACAGGATACAAGGTTAATATAAAAAAAAGTAAATTGCTTTCCTATTTACTAGTAATGAGCAAGTAGAATTTGAAATGAAAAACACAATACCATTTACACTGGCATCAAAACACTGAAATACCTAGGTATAAATCTTATAAAACATGTACAAGAAAAATATAAGTAAAGCTGCAAAACTGAAGAATGAAATCAAAGAGATCAATAAATGGAGAGATATTCCATGTTCATGGATAGGAAGACTCAAAATTGTCAAGATGTCAGTTCTTCCCAACTTGACCTATAGATTCAATGCAACCCCCAATGAAACCCCAGCAAGTTATTTTGTGGGTATTAACAAACTGATTCTAAAGTTTATATGAAGAGGCAAAAGATCCAGAATAGCCAACACAATATTGAAGTAGAAAAACAAAGTTGGAGGACTGACACTACATGACTTTAAGACTTACTGTAAAGCCACAGTAATCAAGACAATGTGGTACTGGTGAAAGAATAGACATATATATCTATGGAACAGGATATAAAGCCCCCAAACAGACCCACACAAATATAGTCAGCTGATCTTTGACAAAGAGCCAAAGGCAATACAATGGAGAAGAAGTAGCCTTTTCAGCAGATGGTACTGGATACGTGGACATCCATTCACATGCCAAAAAATGAATCTAGACACAGACCTTGTGTCCTTCATAAAAATTCACTCAAAGTAGATCACAGACCTAAACGGAAAATATAAAACTATAAATCTAGAAGATAACGTAAGAGAAAATCTAGATGACCTTGGGTATAACAATGCCTTTTTAGATATAACACCAAAGGCACAATCCTTGAAAGAAATAACTGATAAACTGGATTTCATTAAAGCTAAAATTCTGCTCTGCTAACGACAATGTTAGGAGAATAGGACCACAAGCCACAGACTGGGAGAAGATACTTGCCAAAGACACATCTGATAAAGGATTGTTAACCAAAATATATGAAGAACTCTTAAAACTCAGCAATAAGAAAACAAACAACCCAGTTAAAAAACGGGCCAAAGACCTTAACAGACACCTCACCAAAGAAGATATACAAATCACAAATAAAAACGTGAAAAGATGCTCAACATCATATACCATCAGGAAATGTAAATTAAGGCAGCAATGATATAGCACTATACACCTATTAGAATGGTCAAAATCTGGAACACTGACAAATCCAAATACTGGCGAGGAAGTGAAGCAACAGGAACTCTCATTCATTGCCAGTGGCAATACAAAACGGTACAGCTATTTTGGAAAACTGTTTGGTGGTTTCTTATAAAATTATTTATACTCTCACCATACAATCCAGCAATCACCCTCCTTAATATTTACCAAAAAGAGTTGAAAACTTATATCCACACAAAAACCCACACCTGGATGTTTAATGCTGCTTTATTCATAATTGCCAAAACTTAGGAGCAACCAAGATATCCTTCAGTAGGTGAATGGATAAACTGTGGCACACCCAGACAATGGAATATTATTCAGCACTAAAAATAAATGGACTATCTAGCCATGAAAAGACATGGAGGAATCTTAAATGCCTACTGCTAAGTGAAAGAAGTTGATCTGAAAAGACTACTTACTGTATGATTCCAACTATACGATATTCTGAAAAAGGCAAAATTTTGGAGACAGTAAAAAAGATCAGTGGTTGCCAGGGGATTAGGTTTGGGGAGATAAATAAGCAGAACACAGAGGAGTTTTAAGGCAGTGAAAATACTCTGTATGATGTTATAATGATGGACATATGTCATTACATATTTGTCTAAACCCATGCAGTGTACAAGACCAAGAATGAATCTTAAACTATGGACTTTGGGTGATTATAATGTGTCAGTGTAAGTTCATGCTTGGTAAAAATTGTAGCACTCTAGTGGGTTGATTATAGGGAAGGCTATGCACATGGGGAGCCAAGGGGTATATAGGGTACCTCTGTACCTCCCTCTCAATCTTGTTATAAACCTAAAACTGTTCTAAAAATATAAAGTCTTTTTAAAAACTCAATTGTCTATATTTTGGTGGATCTATTTCTGGACTCTCTATTTAGTCCCATTGATCAACGTATCTATGATTTCACCAGTATCACACTGTTTTGATTACTGTAGCTTTAAATGATGTCTTAAAATCGGGCAGTGTGAGCCCTGTAATTTCATTCTTCTTTTTCAAAATTCTTTTGGCTGTTCTGTCTTTTGCTTCATATACGTTTTACAGTCAGCCTTCCAGGATCTCCAAAAAAAAATCCTGTTAGGGTCTTATTGGAAGTGTGTTAAATCTATAGGTCAGTCTGGGGAAAATTGACATGTTAAGTACCTTGAGTCTTCTAGCCATAAATGTGGTGTGAGTCTCCACTTACTTAGGATATCTTTAATTTCTTTCATTAACATTTTGTAATTTTGACACCAGAGCCTTTACATGTTTTATTAGATTCACAGCTAAATATTTTTGAGGTTTTGTAAATGTTTTTCTTTTAATATTAGTCTCCAATTACTGTTTGCTAATATATAGGAATATGATTGATTTTTAAGTGTTGCCCTTGAATCCTCTGACTTTGCCAAACCTACTAACCCTAGATTAGTTCTAGAAGATTTTTTTCTATAGATTCTTTAGGGTTTTTTTACATAGACAATCATGTGCTCTGTGAATAGGGACAGTTTTATTTCTTTTTTGTCCAACCTGTATGCCTTTTAATTCTTTTTCTTGCTTTATTACACTAGCCAAGACTTTATATTTCCTTGTTTCATTTTTGAATAAATGAGGCAATTTTATTTAGAATGTCCAAGGACTTACCCAAAGTCACATGCTTAGTAGTTGCCATAATAGAGGCTGGAATCCAGGCACTTGGTTTTAGTGCCAATC
The DNA here is from genome assembly GCF_028021215.1 of Eschrichtius robustus. Lineage (NCBI taxonomy): Eukaryota > Metazoa > Chordata > Mammalia > Artiodactyla > Eschrichtiidae > Eschrichtius > Eschrichtius robustus. The sequence goes on along the minus strand of NC_090830.1, from coordinate 135,848,395 downwards.
TACTTCCAGCTCTGTCCCATGAGACGACAGATACAAAAGAAAAAGGATACTGTCAGGATCTTTGTGTAGTTTTTCTACTGACTTTGCAATAACATTTGATTGAACTTGATCACTGAGGATGCAGCCCCCTCCCTCTCATAGTTTTAAAGTCAAGCAGTGTCTAGGGTGACCTGGGGCCTCAGCCCTGATGAGGTGGTCATTTCCATGCATGAAAACTCCCAGCAGTCACTGTGCAGTCCCCAGACTTGCAGAACAAACTCTGAGTGCTTCTAAGGTGATGAGGTGAATGAAGAAGTGAAAGCAGGGTGGATTTCACCCATGACTTCTTCTGTCAGCAGCATCTCTCTCCACTCTCCGGGGCACTGGAAGGTGGTGATGGTGATTCAGAAGTGTCTGCTGCAATTTAGCTCACCCACTCATGGTTGCTGTTAGGGGCACTGGAAATATAGACTCTACTGACTGGAGTGAGTGACAACACACTGGCCTCACCAGCCAGTATCACTGGCCGGGCAAAGCCATATCCCCAGGCAAGGTCTGATGGGGATGGAGGCACATCCAGCTGGATGCTGAGCATCTTCCCTAACAGGACTGACACCCTGCCTGGTTTTCTGCCTCAGGATCACCCCTTTCCCTGGAGAGAGCCCTCCCATCCGTAAAGCGGTCTTTTGACTAAGGAAGAGCTCAGGGTAGGGCCCCTGGACATGTCCCTGAACCTACCCCCAAGACATCTCATTGCCTGTGTAACAGCAGTGAAATCCATTCTGTAAAAACATAGCAAGATATAAAAACTTTGTTTTGGAAACAGTTTGAAGGTTGATGGGGCCTTTTCTTCAAAGAAAAAGTTGATGAGAGGAAACGTTATACTCCTCGAAGTTCTCTCATACAGTATGTACTGGGTAGGGAGGCAATGGAAAAGTCAGTAGCCTTAAAATCTGCCAACAAACATTTTCATTCTCTTTTCTACCTGGAAATGTTTGGGCTCAATGGACTTTGTTTCAAATGTGTTTGACCGAACAGAATATAGCGAATCATAGAGCGTGAACGTGGACCACACACTCTGCAATTTACATCAAAGAGCTCCTGGTGCCCTGGAAGGAGACTTGTATTTCGTGCACCATTTGCAACTTGCTGCTGTAATTCCACAGAGTCCACCATCCCTGTAAAAAAAAAAAAAAAAGGAGGGAGAGATTGATTTGGTTATCGCAATTCTGAAAGGGAATTTTGGGGTTTTCTGCCATTCCTTGCCCTGCTACAAACCACACTGAACACACACTCGGGTTGCTTTCATCAGTCCAGTAGGTTGGATTGAGGAAAAAGAGCAAAACAAAACAAAAAAGGAGAACATGTGTGGTTTCCTATCTCCCAGATTTTGCAATTTCAAATGCACACGAATTTAATTTTATTGACCCAACAAATGATTGTCCTAGGGGTGCTACCTTTCTCTGCTTTTCAATAAACTGTTAACTCTTAAAGGAGTTTCGAGAGAGATGAAGAGACCCAGAGCCTTCAAATAAACTTGTTAATTAGTTAATGTTTTTTAAATGCCTTGGAAATGAAAGCTCTCTGTAAATGTGAAGGGTCAGGACTACGCCATTGTTTGCCGTGACAGGAGCGGCTGCTGCTTCAGTGAGCTTTTAGCACCAAAATGAGAAGTGCCGGCATCTGTCTCACGTACTGAATTGTAATGTGAAGGAAAGCAAGAGGGGCTTCACTGCAGCAACCCCAAAATGAGAACCCAAGACGTTGGACAGAGAAGAAAGGGGCTGAGCCTGTGAATCTCCTAGCTGAAGGAAGGCTGGCCCCAGCTCCCTTCTTCTCAGGTGTCTCTGTGTATCCGCTTCGGTAGCAGATCTCCTTAACGTGGGGGCAGTTTGTGCAGGCAGGGGTCTTCCAGTCGCATTCACAGGGACACCAGGGCAGGCGTGTTGGCAGGGCAGCCTGGGGACCCATCTGGCCGAGTCGGTCAGTGGCTGCAGCAACAGCAGCAGGTACAGGCGTAGTTGTGTAACTTGTAGGACATCAGAGTCTGGAAGGCAGAGGTGGCACCCAGAGATGTGGCCGGTGTCCCACCAGAGAGAAGTTCTCCAGGGGGCATGAAATCTAAGCCACACCTTGTTTGGTCTTATACAGGTGAAGGCAGCAAAGCATTAGGAAGAAGTGCAAAATTCAGAAGTATTGCACACCCATGGGCCGGCACCTGGACAGGGCTGGGCTGGGGAGATGGCAGGCATATTCTATCATGCCATCAGATGTCCACGTGAAGATTGTGAGACGGGACGATTCTAATTTGCAGGCCTGGCCAACCCTGAATTTGACTCCAAAGGTGGTTAGCTGGTCAGCCAGAGGAGATCAGTGCCCTGGACGGAGTAATGCAACATGCCACCTCCATGAACATGACCTCTTCCAAGGGAGGGAGGCGGCCTAGTGCTGTGTGCCCACACTCAGGTGAAGACCAGTGGGATCTGGTGGATTGCGAAGGATCAGTAGGGATACAGAGGTCAGTATTTATACTTGAGGAACTCAAATCTAGAGTGTAATCTATCTTATACTCAAACTTTAACATATATGGAAATAAATCAAAGAAATGAGTTCTAGAATTCAAATGGCTTACAGAGCTTTGCATTTCTAAGAGTAAAACTATTTGGGTAGGAGCAGAAATAGATAGTCCACCGTGAGCCAAGAATCACCAGGGGATCCCTGTGTTCTGACTGCACTGCTTGCTGTGTGACCTCAGATAAGTTACTTAACGTCTCTGAATCAAAAGTTCAAAAAATACTAGCCCCACTGGTTTTGCGACAAGACTAAAGGAGATATTTCTGAGGCACTTTGTAAATTGCAACACAAAGTTTTGCTCAAATTTCACTCCAAAGTCCAGTGGAGAACTGTGTTGTCATTCATTCCACCAGTATTTATGAAGAACTGTATCTTGGTCTCAGTGCTACAGGGGTCCAGAGGAGAAGCCAGGTGATGGTCCTTGACGTGCTCCCATCTAGGCTGGGATGCCTGCACGTGTTGCTTTTGCTCTAAAACTAGCAAATTTGTGTGGAGAAGCACAAAGCCACGCCTCGGTATTGTCATCTTCCTATAAATGTCATTTAAGCAAGAAAACAAAGAGATACCAGGATCCAGCTAGATGGCGAATTTAAGATAAATGATGTTTTAGTACTCCTTTTGTATTAAAACATACACTTCTTTCAGGTTTCAGGAATGTCTTAGGCTACTTTTGGTGGGTGTATCAAGTCGATTTTTTGACCTGCATTTGTGAATTAACTATGACATTTAGTTTACAGAGGATTGGACAGATAACCAGGTTGTGATTTGTCTTAACGTATAGACTGGACAGATCATAGTGAGGAGAGACTTGGGTTCACTGGTGGGTGCTATCAGAATCCACTGTAACATAAGAACGGAAACTGCAGTTGGACTAGGAATTGCACTTACTCGCAGGGGCCTGGGCTAGCGTATTCCTCCCTGAGAATGGCCAGGCCTCTTGTGGATGTGTTAATGTGGCCATGGTACCCGGCTGTCAGCGCACGTCCAGGCTGCTCTCTTGCTTTGGGTCCACGCGGGCTTCTCCCATTTGCAGGCAGCCTCCCTAACAGCCAGCCCATCATCTTGGTGTCATAAACGACTCTGTGTTGCCCTCCTGTCAAAACGGATTTTCAGGCGAGAGATACAATCCCTTCCCATGCATCACCGTGTGTGACAGTATTGATTTGATATTGACTCTCTGCCGTCTTTGTGGGCTGCATTCCAACAGGTGTCCGGGCAGACACATCTTCCCCAGAGGGTCAGTCCAAGACAATGTGCAAGCCTCCTTCAAAAATAATTCCTCCATTAAAACAAACCTTTGAAGACTATTTCTGAGGGCAAGGTGGCCTTCAAGGCAAAACTGAGTGGTAGGGTGGGAAAGGGGGACCGAGCAGTGACACTGCAGAGAGAGCGCAGCAGGACCGGTGTTTACTGGAATCCACTTGTTCCTTTATTCACTGGACGCACGGCTGACTTGAATGGTGCCTGCGTTTTCCCTAAGCACTGTCTTTCGGCTTCTGAATCCTACCCTCCTTGGGTCTGTCCTGTGCTCTTCAGCTAGAAAAGCACTCTTGTTAGCAATGGGATGCAGGAGAGGGGGCCTCTCGTCCCCCCAGCATCCCCCGGGCGCAGCGGAGGTTGGGTTTGTGGTCCTGCCCGGTTCCCGCAGCCTAATGAGCCATCACAGGGGACAAACCCAGTTGCTGTTGTACCCGCCATCTCCCCCAACCCCTGTGTGGGTCCTTGAGCAATATGACCGCCCGTGTCATAGTCTTCCTCATGTAACTCCTAGAATCTTGCCAAAGTCCTGGCAAATGACAGGTACCTGGTAAATAGTTCTGTGTTCTCTCAGAGCCCAACCACCTTTCTCAGCTCAGCGCCCAGGCCGCTGAATGAGACACTGCAGAGAGAAGCCTGGCTTGCAGATGAGACGGTAGAGGGGCAGGAACATGATGCCCAGCTCTTCCCAAATAATCGGCTTTGTCCCATCCCAGGACTGAATACTGGAAACTCACTTGACAGCTCCCCAGAGAGGGACATGTGGCTTCATGACATAGCCTTTATTTCTTCATCGAGAAACCGCATCCAGCATGGATTTTTGCATTGTCCGTGATGTGACCAAATGCATCCTTAAGCAGCGTCTTGGCAGAGGTTCTCAGCACAAAGTCTCCTGCAAATAGCTGATTGCATTGGGGGGGATGAATAATACATTACATACAAGGTGCACTTGGGTGTCTTTTATATTTTCCTGTGTAGTTTTATAGCTAATTAATCAGGTGACCGTCTACACCAAAAAGCTTTAAAACCATGAAAACCAATAGGAATTTTCTCTCAGACAAAGGTGCCACAGGCAGGGTGTTGAGGAGAGAGGTCTGACACAGATTCTCATAGTTGGTAAACTCATGAAAAGCCTGCTGCCATTATTCTGGGAACACTTGAAAAGGTAGTCTTCTTGATATACTTTTTTCCTCTTTTCTCTAAAGTAAAAGTTACAGAGAAAGTGTTTCGTGATTAAAATTATGTCTAGGGCTTCCCTGGTGGTGCAGTGGTTGAGAGTCTGCCTGCCAATGCAGGGGACACGGGTTCGAGCCCTGGTCTGGGAAGATCCCACATGCCGCGGAGCAACTAGGCCCGTGAGCCACAACTACTGAGCCTGCGCATCTGGAGCCTGTGCTCCGCAACAAGAGAGGCCGCGATAGTGAGAGGCCCGCACACCGCAATGAAGAGTGGCCCCCGCTTGCCGCAACTGGAGAAAGCCCTTGCACAGAAACGAAGACCCAACACAGCCAAAAATAAATAAATAAATAAATAAATGTAAAAATAAATAAATAAATAAAATAAAATAAAATTATGTCTAATTTTAGTGGCAGAATTTTTTTAATAAATTAATTTATTTTTATTTATTTATTTTTGGCTGCATTGGGTCTTCGTTGCTGCGCGCGGGCTTTCTCTAGTTGTGGCGAGCGGGGGCTACTCATCATTGCAGTGCGCGGGCTTCTCACTGCGGTGGCTTCTCTTGTGGCGGAGCACAAGCTCTAGGCATGCAGGCTTCAGCAGTTGTGGCACGGGGGTTCAGTAGTTGTGGCGCACGGGCTTAGTTGCTCCGCGGCATGTGGGATCTTCCCGGACCAGGGCTCAAACCTGTGTCCCCTGCATTGGCAGGCGGATTCTTAACCACTGCGCTATCAGGGAAGTCCCTAGTGGAAGAATTTATGGAATTATTAAGTGGAATTCATAAATTTTTATGAACTAAGGAAAGAATGCTGATGAGGGTGAGGAAATTTATACTGTCCTTAAAAAAATAATGTACCCTAGTCCAGTTTAATAACTAAAAAAGCAATCACCATGTCTGTTGGTTTTCAATCAAGAAGCAGCATTGCATCTGTTAAGAGAGACCTCTGCCTGCAGACGGGGGTCTCCGCATAGAACTGTAGAATAGGACACACATCCCTGGAGGTCCCTCCTCAGAATCAGCGTGACTCAAAGTCAACTTGCTGTTTTTCCAGGGATTCCCCCGTCCCAGTGATGAGACACCTGTGTAGGTGAGCTCCTCCCATCTTCTCCTCCCACCGGTGCCTCTGGGCTCCCCTGACACGCCCTGAACTCTTCCTATGGTAGCTCTGCCCTCAGCTTCTTCCTCAGCTGCCCTGGCCTAAGCTCTCAGCATATCCTGGTCCTTCCTGGATCTCACAGTACCTGTTTATTTCCTCCAGCCCCTCCACTCATGCCTGCTGCCTGCACTTCTCCCAGAATAATTTGCCTAAGATACCATCTCAAACACTTGACCCTGATCCCAATGTTGAATGGCTCTCCATCACCTGCAAATAAAGTTGGAGCTTCTGGCTACTCCAGCTTCTAACCTGACCTGTCTGTTGATGTGTCCATCACACCGCCTCCAGGTTCTCCCCTGCAAGGACCATCTCCAGCGGTGAGAAGCCTGTCCGCACCCCGCTTGTGATGAAGTTCCCCCTTCCTGGGGAGCCCCTCTCTCTCCCGCTCCTGCACCTTCTATCGCTGACTCCACAAGGGGGAGAGGGGACAGCAGCCAGGTCTGGGTCCGGAGCCAGAGCCAGACAGCTTGGACTGCAATCCACTTACGGGCTATATCACAGCAGGACTAAGTCATTGGCCTCTCTGTGCCTCAGTTTCCTTGTCTGTAAAGAACATCAGTATCGACCCTAGGGGTGGCTGTGGTATTACCAAGTCGATGCCCCAGCGCTCGGAGCAGGGCGTGCATGGGGCAAGCCCCGGGTACGTGTGCCTGGTGAGAGCCCAGCAGCGCTTCCTCGAGACTTCCAGTATCAGTGCCCTGTGCCTTTTCTCCTGCCTCCTTTGCATGTTGCAGCCCATTCCGAGCCTCCCCCTGTGCCAGGTGCCGGGGTAGCTCTTCTCCTTCCCACCCCAGTCAGATGTAAACTCCTGAGGTCAGGAGACACACATGTCACCCGGTCACAATCCCAGCACATAGGGAATGGTCAATGTTTCCTGGCAACAACGCTGCTTGATTTCAGGTGAATTTCACAGAGTAGGTGGGAAGCTGGGTAAAGGGCACAGACCTTCTCACATCCATCAGGAATGCTGACCAGGTGGCCGGAACAACTTTCTCCATTGCCCTTTCTGGGTGAGACGAGGACTGCTAAGTCTGCCAAAGTTATTGTAACTGAAAGTGGGGTCTGACTGCCCAACACTCAAAAGCCGTTAAAGAGGCCAGGTTGGTGGAAAGGAAAGTTTGCTTTATTTGGGGTGCCGGCAACCAGCGGGGAGGGGAGACTCCTGTCCAAAGGCCGACTCCCCCCAACCCCGACAATCGGGGGCAAGAACTTTTAGAGACAGAGGGAGGGGGCTGCACGCAGAAACAGCCCAGGCAGCTCTGACAGTCATCCTGAAATTGGTCATCGGTGGTCTGACCAGCATCCTCTTGATTGTTTTAGGTACAGTGACTCTTCAGTTCCAGGGTCGTTTGTTCCCATTTTCTTGAGGCCAGTTCTCAGAATCGTGGCAGCTTCTGTCATGGCTACAGCCTGGTCATCATGGAGTTAACTTCTTCCACCCGGCGGGGGTTTCAGTATCTATAAGACAGCTCCCAGGAGAGGGCTCAGAATATGATCTATAGCCCTCGAGGAGGAACTAAAGGTCCTTGACTTTGCTTAATGACTATATTATTATTTAGTCTTGTTGAACTGTTTTCCTTTGTTTCTGCATTTTCTCACTTTTCTGATTAAACTTATTCTTTGGATAAAGTTTTTCCACAGACAAAAGGCAGGCGGAGGACACGGCATGGCGGGGGGTGGGCGTTGGGCAGGGAAGACCATAGGGTCCTGCTCCCTTTCATTATTACTGCTTTTGCCAAAATTTGGAATTAAAGATATTGCACCTCTCGCATGCAAAGGACTCCTTGGCAATCCCATGAGATGTGAAATAGTTCAAGGGATTTTTCTGTCAGGCCTTTGAATTGGCCACTTTCTTTGGACTGAATTGAGTCAATTTCATCAAAATTGAAGAAGCAATTGTGCATGTAGATACAGTCTCTGATGGTGAATTTAATCAAATCCAAATGTCACACCTTTAGGGATTCAAACCACCACCAATTTTATCTTTACTGCCAATTCAAGGCCTGCCTGCATTTTAAAAAATCTGGAGATCTTAGCCAATTTATCTTCCTTTGCTTCATATCTGAGGAGCCAGGTCTCCTCACCAAAATGCACTAACAGGTCACAGGCAGGGACGACTTTGCTTCCCCAGGCCTAAGTCACCCCTGGGCTGTAAATTAGGTGCTGAGAGAGCCGGGTCAGTCCCCACGTGGCAGGTGGGTGCGCTACAGCCTTCCGGGCGTAGTTAATTCACACCCCTACCCATCTAATCCTTCAGCCTGACCCAGTAATGAATGACGGAGAACAAAGCCCCGTCTCAGGAGAAGAGAAATCATCTACGCAGGTAATTCAACTTTCGAGGGGCATGGGGTTTCATCTTCAGTGCAGAGGAGAGGAAATTTTCCTAATGGGTTGATGGTGCACGGAGAGGGTGAAGGTGCTTCTCCTGGCGGCATCTTTTAGGAAGCTCACCCTGAACCGTGAGGGACACCTGAGCCCTTCCACGCTTCCCTTCCTTCCTGCAAAGGCCTGGGGAGAATATACAGCACAGCGCTGAACCCAGACCCTCGCTCTCTAGGTGTGAATGTCGCCCAGACACTGGTCTCCCTCCACGTTCTATGCAGCCCTCTGGTCCACTGTCCACGCCACGATCCTGCCAGCACTTCTGAGTTTAGAGCCTTTTCCTAATGACAATGCAATGCCTACTGGCACATTTAGTTCACGTAACTCCACGTAAGGCTTATCCACTAAAACCACCAGATAATTTTTTTTTTCTTCTTTTTTTGGTGCTTTCAAGGCGATGTACCTGCAGTGCGGGGCACGCATCTGATCCTCTGTGCTTTCAGTATTTGTGGCTCCTAAGTGAGCTGGATATGTTGTACAATGGAATTTACTAGATTTGTATTAAATTGTAGCTCAGGGACCCATCACTGTGTGATGCTAGCTCCTTTCCACTTGCTTTGTTTATCACAGAGAAGGGAACTGAATTAGCATAAAATGCTACAAAGTAGTAAAAAGGATGTTTTAGCACCCTATCTATTTGACCTACTGTTGACCTGGTCTAATTCGTATTATCTCTGGGACAGTTTAACAGATCATTTTCCTTTGTTAAAATTAGGTCACATTAGAGAATTATGACCCCCCATTTATTCTGCTCAAAAGACAGTCATTTCTGCTTCTAAAGTAATAACCTCATCTGCACTGAGATCTTTCTTGTTAAATAAAAACACACGCTTTGCCTTGCCTCTTAAATGACTTAAGCGTGGTGCTGCCTCTCACAGCTGTGATTACTGGTGAATGAGGATTTACCCAGTGCCGTCTTTCGAGGCCCCCTGGGAATGATATTGGTCATTCATAAATTGCCTATTGATCAGTGGCAACTGGAAATTAGACCCAAATCTTTGAAAGGAATTATTAGACTTTGAGTAACATTTGCCCTGCAACATTCAGAGGTCTGAGTGCACTTTTCTCTCAACTGCAAAGCTCCCGATTAATGACTTTTTTATGCAAAGCACTCAGAAGTGGAAATGCCAAGTCAGACCCCTCCTTTCTCCTGGGTCCCCCATATTTCCAGTCCCTTTCTCAGGCATGGCGTCCCCCCCATTTTCACAGGGGACTTTTTTTAGACAAGAGATTTACGAATTAAAAAAAAAAAAGATGCGTACGTGAATTATGATCTGTGTAATGTTTAGACATTGGGTAATTTTATAATTGGCACAGTGGTTTTTTTTCTTTTTTAAATGACCACCACCATATTTAATCCAGCCACAATTATATAAGAATATTCTGATAGCAAGACTTTTTAATTTGCCACAATCATACATTTAAAAAAATAAACATTAGACGTAATTGTTTTATTGAGGTGTAGTTGATTTACAGTGCATGTTAATTTCAGGTGTACAGTGCAGTGATGCAATTATACATATTTTTTTTTCAGATTCTTTCCCATTAGAGGTTATTACAAAATATTGAGTATAGTTCCCTGTGCTACACAGTAGATCCTTGTTATAATTGATTCAGTATTTTCACCTTCGATTTTTTAAATAAAACACAAATTTAGTCATTTTCCTAGTAGTGGTTTATGCACCCACACACAAACACGTGGTAAAAGTAAAGCTCTCTGATGACTCTTTTTGCAAGGTTCAGCCTAGTGTCCTATCAACGTGCGTTCGTGGCCGGCGTGTGCACAGGTTTGGGTACGCACGTGGGAGATACGGCGTGAACCCAAGGAACGTGGCTCTAATACTCCTTTAAAAATAAAAAAGGAAGCACTCCACAGCGAATGCTCCGTGGAGCCCCAAACTGATTAATTGCAATGCCAAGCAGCTTTATTCTGCTTCATCAGAAATTAGATCACAATGGGGATTTGCAGAAATTACCTTAAAATGTTTGTGTGTTTGAATGATTGAACCATTTGTGCTAAAAATTACGTTGCCTAGGTTGGACTTCGAAGCTTGCGAACAAATGCTCACCAGGCTAATCAGTATGCCAGAAGGAAAACCGTCTGCGGCACCCGGACGCGGCCGCGGTGGGTGGGGACAGGACATGCTCTCTGGAGGCTGTGAGTCTGCTGATGGCTCCACTGTACACTGATTTGGATGGAGAACTTAACGGTTAATTTGGAATCAATTAAATCTTAATACTTACCCTTGGATAAACTCAGAGCCTGGGACAGTATCACTGAATGATTCACAAATGCTGTCTATTATACATGCAGCATGCAGGACCGGTGTCAAAGCTGATGTCCTGCCCATTAAAACCTGTGTGCTTTGAATGCGGCGGCGGTGGAAATTTCAGGGAGCCCCCTCAGTTTCATTAGAAGGCAAAAAACCCCAGCCCGATGCACGGCTCCTTGAATAACTTCCAAAAATCTTTTAAGTCAACCTTGTGTTTTAGTCAACAGGGAAGTTTTGACCCTTCACCTCTCAACAACCATTCGTTTCATTATTTATCTGAGGGAATCAGAGAGTTCTTCCTCTCTCACAAAAGTCCCTGACACCGGGATATTTTTAATAGCTGAAATTTTTCATTCTTGTCACTCGGCTTTTTGAAAATCAAGGTATTTTCATACAACACGTAGCTAATGAGTGAAACTTCAGAATCCAACCTTTCCCTATAATCACGGCGCAGGGCCCGACGAAGCCGCACTAGTGAGAAACATGAAAATTAATTATTGAGCTCCCTGTTTTATCCTCCTCATCTGTTTGATATTCTGCAGCACAGAAGGAACCAGACAATTAAATTACTCCTCCCTCTGCCTCATCACAATGCTCTCTGCACCTTTTCTTCTACTCCAGAGGCCGGAAGCCTGTCTGTTTGCAAAGCGTAAATGGTGGGGAGAAGAAGACAGAGAAGAGGGTTAAACAAAAGAGACCATTCTCTTTCCCTCCACAGAAAGATTTTTAAAGACCCTCCATGACACATCTCCTTTTGACAGTGGTGATTTTGCATGTCTTTTTTGCCCTTTGGTTGCCGCAGCCAAAGGCTCTGGCAGGAAAAAGGCAAGGGCTGTGGCCTCTGCATCGTCCACGTGGCAGCCTGTCTTGAGCTGCCATGGAGGACTCTTTCCTTTCCCATCATTTTGGAATCTCCTCCTGTTTCTCAGATAAATGTATAAAACCTCCTAACCACTAGTGAAGATCGTTGAATCAATTAATTTGTTTTATTGAACAATAAAGCTGTCATTCTCTAAACTAGGGTGATTACATCTAAAGCCATGGGTAGTTTTCTGGCACATGTGATATCCCATGTTTGGGAAGCAGGGTGTGTGTGTGCACACATGTGGTGTGTGTGTGTGCGTGTGTGTGCAGGCTTGCTCATGTACGTGCAGACGCACTTGGGGCTCCAGTGGCTTTGTTTTGCTTGAGGTAGAGCAGAAGAAGAGAGAGGGAGAGGCATGGCCAGAATAGGCTCAGAGTAAGTGGCCTGGGGGCCCTCCCACTTGGGGGAGCATCTGGGGCGGGGCTAAGGTCAGGGATGCCGTGTCTTCTGCAGAGCTCAGCCAAGTCCCCAGGGGGCCCCATTTTTGTGTGTGATGGTCTGCGTGGATATGAATCCCTCTGAGATGAGGGAGCCCGCTTGGATCAGGTTCATAAATGGGCCTGTGGTCCCTCAAACCTTGAGGACCTCAGGCCAGTGAGACAGCCACACCTCCATGGTTCTGCAGTGTGGGCTCCGTGCCAGACTCCAGGGCTTGGGGTCAGAGGTCAGAGGTCAGGGTCCAACCTCCTTCTACCACCCCACACAGCCTCCCTGAAGGGGAGCAGACGTTGATCCTTTTGGCTGTAAGCCCTTATTTCTTAGTAATTCCATCAGGAATGACTGATCGACCCAGAAATTAGATTTTAGATTAACAACTCCTTTTCCCATACTTTTCAGCTGGTTTTTAAATGGGCATTTAGAAAATATTGATTTTTGCAACGCAAATACACTTACACTCGTTGTATATACATCATAATTTGGAGAAAAATTCTCAATTTCATAAACAAGTGTGTTATGGACAAATTTAAGAGGAATATACATGAAAAAGTGTCTCCTATTGTGAGGATAGTCACTTGCTTCTCTCTTTTTTTTAAAAAATACCCAATTTCACTGAGATATAGTTGATATGTAACTTATAATTGTATAAGTTTAGAGTTACAACATATTTTTTATTTTTTGTACAATTTTTGAAAGTAACTTTCCATTTACAGTTATTACAAAATATTGGCTCTATTCCCCATGCTGTACAGTACATCCTTGAGCCTATCTTACACCCAATTGTTTGTACCTCCCACTTCCCCACCCCTAAGCTGCCCCTCCCCTCTCCCTCCTTGGTAACCCCCAGTTTGTTCTCTACATCTGTGAGCCTGTTTCCTTTTTGCTATACTCACTAGTTTGTTGTATTCTGTAGATGCCGCATATAAGCGACCACAGTGTCTCACACGCAGAATCTACGTTCTGTGATCAGGTTCCTGCATCTACTCAGGGTGGGAGCCTCAGTTTCCACTCTTAGGTTGGGTAGTCCATCCTCTCTCAGAAACCGCATCATAAACGTACACTACAACCTACAAAGAGCAAAGCTCCCCTGTTTAAAACAAAATTATGATCCACAGCAGCAGAACAACAAAAAACAAAAAAAAAGCAAAAAAAAAAAAAAACCCAAAAAAACCCCAACCCTGGAAAGGATGCGGATGGGGTTGAAGCACAGTTCTGCTCGTGACCCTAAGCCTTGCAGAACGCCAAAGCCATTCTTCTGCGGGCACAAGGGCAAGTGCATTGCAATACCAGCTTTGAGAACAGAAGCGAGAGAGGACAGGGTCCACCAGTGTGGCTCACAATCAAAGGGGCAGAGGACAGGGTCCACCAATGTGGCTCACAGTCAAAGGGGCAGAGAAGGGTGAAGTTTGGGGTTCAGAATGGCTGGCTTTCCAGCTGCCCCTGCACCCCATCTTGTCCTGAGCGGTAGGGTGGGGGGGCAAAAGGCAGGGCCCCCAACACTCAGACCGAGTCTCCAAGCCCCCTCTGAGTGGCTGTCCCCACTCACAGCACCTGCCCAGTCCCTGGGACGATCAGCATCTCCAGAGACATTTGGGGTCTCTGGGCTGGTTACTGATGGCAGAGTGAAAGCTCTCCTCGAGGGGCAGGAAGGGAACCGAATGCACGGATGTCTCGTGGCAGTTTACAGCCATGGTTTTCCTTAATCCTCACGACAGCCACCGGGTGGGAAGGTGACACTTCTCAAGAGAGACAACGAAATGGGCTCAGGTTTGTTGGGCAGCACGAAGCCCACCTCCCTGGGCTGCCAGTGGCTTCCGGGAAGAGACGTGACTGTCAGCTGTCGTTTGCTGGGGGCCTGGCTGGGGTGCGGGATGATGGGGCCCCAGGACCTGCTCTGCAAGACCTGTGCTCATCGGGGCCCCCCCCTTCAGCCACATCTAACTGAGGAGACAGTCACCTTTCCCGTCACCCTTCCTCACGGCCCCTGCGTTTCCTGAAAATCCCCAGCACAACTCAGAACCTTGGTACCCGCTCCGACACGTACATCCACTCCTACAGACACACCTACACGACCACGTGTGCAGACTCACTCCCGCTCGCAAACACACCCACACACGTGCACACACTCCCTCACCCACTGTGTGTTCACTTCCTTCTTTTATGCCTCTCTCCAGACCTGTCCCACCCCACCCAGGGGCAGGGGCCGGTAGCACAAGTAGGCACCTGGGAGGGGTCAGTGCATACTGATTGGAGAGGGGAGTGAAGTCATGAACGTCCTTGGCACTAGGCACCTGGGTCAAGGTGGGGCAAAGGCAGGAAGACCCCATGGGCACCTCCCTGGGCCTGAGAAGGGTGCCCTGAGGGCTGTGCTGTCAGGCCTGGGGTAGGAGCTTGCGAATGCCGGCTACTGGGTTAGAGCAGCCCGGACCTCCCAGCCTGGCCTGGAGCTCACTCTTCCCCTGCCTGGTTGCCCCTTCTCTCCAGGAGGAACGGGGGAGAAAGGGATGAAAAGGAGAAAGAGGAAAAACACAAAGCCATCCAGAACTCTGCCCCGCCAGCTGCTTCCCACTCTGGGCTGTATGAGGGTCACCCGAGCGGATGCTCTCATGGCCCGATGTACCCCGTACAGCCCACGGAGCCGGTGGGGCAGGACCTCTCGTGTTACCTTAGCTTCACCTCCAGAGTGTCAGGTGAGTCCTGCCCTCCCAGGCGTCTCAGCACTTGCCCTCCCCTCTCCAGGTGTAGGGATCCATGTACATTTCTCACATACCTAGAGAGAGTAATTGGTGCGGCTGGGAGAGGTGACGGGGTTCATGGGAGCAGTTCTCTCTGGGACGGTGTCCTCCCACATGGGGACGGTCTGCCCGTGTCCTCGGGATGTCGGAGCTGAGCCTGGGGAGGCTCAGCCTGCCTTTGGTCCTCGAAAAGGCAGAGTATGGCAAAGGCCAGCTGCAACCGTTGTCCACGAGG